>NW_025890690.1:102124-182534 GCF_002878395.1 Capsicum annuum | reverse complement strand
AAAAGATTTTTATGTTTATGAGTTGTAAATGATTTGTATAAGTTGAAATGGATGTTTAATGTGTTGTTGAGTTTTGATTTATGTTTGCCTACAAAATTTATGAGCTTTGACTCTAGTATGTGGAATTCATTTGATGTTTGTGATAGACCCTCTTGAAGTTGTTTTTCCATGTGATGTGTTCAAGACTTTTGGGTGTAAAAATGATTGAATAAGTGAAGAACGTTCCCCATAGGTTTGATAAAGAGCTTAGGAGAAGCATAAGGGCCACTATAGTATGTTGAATAGGAAACTCCAAATTGTGAGCTAGTCCATGCATACCTAGTATTTGATAAAATGCCTTAGTGAGTGAAATGTGCCAAGATAGCATGAAATCCCCAAGTAGGTGTAAAATCGGTCGTTTCTAGTGGTTGTTGAAAGACCCTAGTGAAAAATTCGAGATATGATGGTTGTAAATTCTCCGATTTTGTGCTCTTTGATATATGCTAAGATTTTAATACATGTCAAGTGGTTAGCAAGTAAATAGTGATGTGGTAGTATGAAGTTTCCCCTAAATTAAGTGATATCCAAATACATGACAAAACTAATATAGGTATGAAGTACTTGATGTAAGATCTCGTTGAATAGGGTATAATCTAATAGCATGTCTTCCCTAGGCTAGTATATGATGGTGAACCAATGTTGATGATCCTTAAAGGTTTGGAGTGACCCTGTTGCGGTTGTGATAATGAATAGAGGTCTATGTTTGCTAAATTCTTAATGCGATGTCCTAAGGATCTTGAGAGGGAAAGTATGTTATGATGCCCAACTACTTGAAGTGATGCTTTAACGATTGTGATGATACATGAATGATTGTAATGATGAATGAATGCTTGTAATGATGAATGAATGATTGTAGTGATGAATGGATGACCGTGACGATGCATGAATGATTTGCGATGAAGAATGATTATGTCTTACTTTTATGTAATCGAGTCCTGGGGCTATTTATACCCAAAAATAAAGCTGTTGTCTAGAGGTCGTATCAGTTTCTCGATAATTCCAATCGAGCTATGATTCTCAGAACTCAGTGAACTATAGAACTCTGTATCCTCAGACAAGTGCGAAGCTTAATAAAGCTCAGTAATCTCAGTTATCTCTGTAATCTCTATATCACTAGTAATCTAGCCTCAGACCTATAATCAGCTCAGTTCTAATAGTATTCAAGTGATTTAATCCTAATCTCAAAAGCGAGTCGAGTAATATATTCAAGCTTTGTATCATTAGTCAGATACCATGATTTGATATCTTTTTCATCAGATACGGAACCAAGTGATCTTAGCATAACTTAGTCAGACCTTTTGAGTAATATGATTAGCGTCAGATTCAGTTCAGCCAGTGTTCAGTTGAGAATTCAGTTCTAAGTTTTTCAGTTGGGAGTAGAAACTAGCACCGAGCGAGCTTAAGGATGGGAACTCACCTACTAGTAGAGGGTGTGATTCTTAGAAGCAATCCTTATGCTCCAGAACTACGTAGCCAGCGTAGGTTGAGACATCACACCTGTTAGTTGAGGGTGAATGAGAGACATCATACCTGGTAGATGAGGGTAGATGAGGTGGCTTGACCTGCTAGATGAGGGCTCCACCATTCTCATTTGAGGACCTACTGGATGAGGGTCACATAGAGTTGTCTTTACCAGTGGTGCGGTAAGGACTAAGGGTTTCAAGCCTGAACTGACGGGTGACCCCTGCAAGATAGTCATGCCTAATCTGACAGGTGACTTTTCATATCCTACGTTGGCTGCGTAGTTTGGGGTATAGGGACTGCTACTAACGACTCTGCCTAGCTGACGGGGAAGCTTCCATCCTTATACTCGCTCAACGCTAAATACTACTCCCAATTGTAAGACACTAAAATACTAGATTGTTCTGAGTTTAACTGACTGATATCTGACTATTTTGATAATTCTTATAGTATATTCTGAAGACTATTCTGTAATTTACTAAGACTAGACTAAGTAAACAGCAATGGATTTCGATATTCAATACCCCCAAAACTCAAAAAAATAATAGTAAAATGACACTAATTCTTGAAGGACAAGACATGAAAACTTTTATTTAAATCAATCACTCTTGTAGGCATTTTTTCAAACACTTGTAGTTCAGGGTTTAAAACAATCATAGAAATGCCATGGAACTTATAAAAAGAGCATGAATTCAATATAATAGCACTAAATCATCATTTAGTTTAATAAATAATAATATTAAAACATGGAGAGTTGAATTGTAACGATAATCTCATGGTAACATGGTATAAAATCAATTGTGCATGGAGATTCATGGATGAAATCATAATTTAAAACATAATAACTTTAAAATATTATAACTTGGTGATTAAAATAGGTTGCTTGGGCTCCATGGGTGAAAGGAATCCATGGATGAACATCTAACATACCTAGGATAAAGAATTTCTTGAAGTTCTGGGTGAGTTCCTAAGGATTGGTCTTGAATTTAAGAGCTAGGGTTTCTTGTTCTTCGAAAAAAGGATCTTTAATTTGAGAGGAAGTTGAATAATGAATGATTATTAAGGTTAATTAGAGCTAAATTTTGTATTTTAGGATGAGTTTAGGGCTTAGGAAAATGACCCAAATACCCTTAAATGGATTTAAAACGTAAGCTAAAACTGACCATTCCGATTTTTAGCCTTGGCGCGACGCGCCACTATGGTGCCAAAACACTGGAATGGACAATCGGGACCTGGACAAACACCGCAATGTGGAGCTATCGCGGTAAGCCTTTGGAATGCCAATTTGGCCACCTCCGCGACATTCTAACAACTCAGAGGCCCACTGGAAATTGCCAAACAATTATCATTTGGCCTTGCTTTGTGCCACGCTAAGGGTTAAAATGACGGGGTCTAACGACTGAAACTTAAAATTGTCATAACTTCTTACCCTGTTATTGGATTTGGGCGAATTTTATATCGTTGGAAAGCTAATTGAATTTCCTACGCAATGGCAGACTTTAAACTAAAAAATAATGAGTGTTTTAAAAATTTTATATATGAATACTCATGTATTGGCACTTAGATTATGCTAGAGAAATATGCGGTGTTACAAAATCAATCACATTTCTGGATACTATTGAGCCTCAAAGACTTAGGGTTTGTAGGTATAGAAATCAAGAAATTAATACCAAATTTGAAGGAATCAAACCTTAGATTTATAGCAAGATTCGATTACACAAGTTATTCAACCTCCTAATCAACCCACAAGACTCACTTTGAAGATTTTACACTCTATTAGGATTTAGAGCTCAAGAGGGAGGTCCAAAATTGCCAAAATTTTGGGCAAGACGGCCTTTAAATAGTCTTACGCAAGTCTCAAGTCTTGCAATCATGAATCCCACTTGGCCACATTCGCTCCTCTCACATTACGGTCGCGGTATCTCTCTCTATGCCAGGCATGGCTGAAGCTTTGAACTTTGTTCCGAGCTTCATCCAATGCCTCGCGATGTATCCAAAGTCTATTTAGAGAAAATGAGATATGTAACCACTTAGATTTTGATGTTTCAGACGCATTGGCGTAGTCGGATTTCTCCTTTGAGGTTCTTTTACTAAAGTTTTCAATTGGTGGTCAATTAGAACCAACGAAGACTTCAAATTGGGAAAGTGGTTTTAAAAATCAAACGAACCGCTAGGTAATCGAACTTTCGGTTCCAGCATATCACTAATGACTTGGGGCATGAATAGAGAAGCTCTATTATCAAAAATAAGCAATATCACGAACAATGACCTAAAGGGTTATTACAATAATAAGGCTAATATCCCAAGGTAAATGGGACCTAAACCCAAATACTATAACCATAAGGGAAAAAAATATCAACATAGATCTACTCCATCCACTACTAAAAGAAATTATCTATGGGGTAGACATATAATCACGAATTCTATATCAAGTTACACAATAACCAATATAAACCTACCAATGCATATAATCATTGATAGGTATGAAAACCTCATGTAACGCCCTAAAACCTCATTTTGTGATGTCACAAGGTGCTTAAGGCTACAAGTAGCCCTAAGCTAACCTTGTGAGCCTATTACTACTTATAACACTTACTTTTAAGATGGATAAAGAAAAGTAATCGCACTGTCATAACATATCACCATTGAAATAACAAAAGAATACTGTCTGAATAGCAACAAGCTAAAAATTCTAAAACACCACTGATAGTCTAGTCTGACAAAGCCTCTACTACTCAAGAACTAGAGAGCCATTGGGACAGATCCCTAACTGACTCATACTCAACTGAAAATAAATAGCCCAACTACTATGAAGACTAAAACTAGGGAAAACGGGTCCTTAAACCATAAGGACTCACCAACTATATAGGTGTAGATCAAGGTACTTGGAGATCACTAATGTTGCTGAGACTGAGCACATGAACCTACATTATGAGACAATGTAGCACACAGATGTATATGTGGATCAGTACTTTGAGGATGTACTGAGTACATAGGGGTGTATGTGATACTTAAAATAATAATATCATCAATCTTTACAGAAATCATGCATGCTAATATAACTGACTCACATAGCTCAAAAAATCTCCAAATACATATCTCGTAAATTATGAATAATGGAACACATAGTATAAATCTCATCTCAAGGAACATACTTTACTTTAAAAACTGATTACTTACTCTTACTAATAAGGAAAACTACTTTCTTCTTGGGAAAATTTTACTGTAAGCAACTTCTTTAAAAAATCGTACTATTAGGGAGGTTCTCTTAACCGACATATACCATGCGATCTACATGGAGTCTAATGTCTTGTCCTCCTAAGGAAGAAACCTTAATAACACTCAACTTATACGTCAATTTAGTGCAAGGCAGTTGTCATCAATATAATTACCCAACTTTGGAGTCGGGGTCAAATCTATGAGGAATAATGTGAGTGGTGATTAAACTAATATGAAACTATTGCTACAATTTAAATTCAACAAATGATACGAAAAGATAAACTGGGGGTTTTTAATGGTTGATACAAGTTTCGACTTGCTTCAGAACTCAAAGCTAAAATTTCAATGGTTCAAATCAATGATAGAGAGAAACTAGGGTTATCATCACTATGATTATTAACCCCTCATTGAACAATAGTTGTAGTACTGGATTCTCATGAATTGTAGGAAACACCAAATTATCAGTATCAATGGTCCATCTAAGTGTTTCTCAACCTACCTAGATATTGTGTTCCCTAATTCTTTCAAACTTAGGAAAACCTTCTATTCGCACTAATTTTATCTTGAGTTGATTAATCTTATTACAGCATTAATCATTTGATGGAAAATTAACCTTCCCAAATCCTCGTTGATAATTCACTACCTTTAGTTTATTTCTCAGTTCGAGCAAACAAATATAAAGCTACATCTATTGCTTGCAACCAATAGAAAACAATCATTACAAAGGAATTATCGAGATATTCCCACAATCACTCCAACCCTAACCAAATACTAAATCCATGAAGGAATAATCATAAATCCCACAACCCTAGTTATGGGTTTTAGTTCCACATGAGAAATAAAGAGATAGAAACAATTGTATTCATCATTTAAAGCAATCAAACTTACAAAACATGAAGTCTGAGGTTGATGCTCTTCTAAGTTTAAGAAGAATATCCCACAACTCAATCAAAGAATTGAAAATTTGAATTCAAAGTTAAGAGACCCAGTAAATAAGTAAACTAGCCTTTGGAATAAGTTCTGGATGTTAAGCCCTCCTCAATAAAACCCTAAAAGATGTTATTTATATCCATAACTTAAGAAAATTTTGAAATTAAAAATTTAGATTTTTCTCCTTAGCTGACGCCATGTCTGACGGCTTATCAGATATTTGATAGCTTATCACACCATGTCATCAGACATTATTCCCATCTCTTGCCTTCTGCTTATGTGTAACGACATGCCTGATGGCTTATCAAAGTTTTGATAGCTTATCAGAATATGTCGTCAGGCATGCTTCAAATCTTTGCCTTCTGCTTCTGAGTGACGACATGCCTGATGGCTTATCAGAGATCTAATAGTATATCAGGATATGTCATTAGAAAATCTTCTACTTCTGAGTGACGGCCTACTTGACGGCTTATCAGATAACTGATGGCTAATCAGGGGATGTCGTCTCACCTCTACTCCAACTTTCTCACACTATCTACAGCTGACGATGACTCTGATAACTTATCACAAATATGATAACTTATCAGACAAGTCGTCAACTACACTTTCATGGCCACTTGTTTCAAATTCTCCTCTTTTGCTCTTATTGTCTTTGGTTTTCTTGCATCTTGACTTTCCTGCATTATCAAAGATAAAGCAATCAAAAACGATAAAAGTTGCTTAAGATTTTAGAATTATTTCTAGTTAAAAGCCACAAATTTGTTGGCATTAGCTCACACATCAAACATTACATTGGGGAGAGGCGTCAAACTCTTGCTAGGGAGTATAACCACAACTCAGTGATCACTATCTCAGCCTTGGGCCCATAAATCTCAATCCTACGGTGGTACATAGTTTTGGGGTATGAAACTGTAGTAACTTACCCAACTCGGTGCTAAATAATACTTCATTTAGTTTGCTACGCTCATATCATGGAAATACACTTTAAAATGATTTCGTGGTTCATAAAGAACCCAACTATAAAATCTGTAATCTCATTTAGAAAAGTGAATTTCAAAGATACTATGACCGTTAAGGTCAAAACTTTCTCAATAATCTCAAAATACGCAAATCATGGGTGCTTATAGCACAAAAGTTCTTAAAATTATAATCTAAAATAGGTCGATATCAATATCACGTTAAGACGTATCAAAATTCATACTCGATATCATAAAGATTCATAAATCATATAGAAATCTGGAAATTTTCAGAAATATGCATTATAATCTCAACACATTCATGTACTTCAATTTCTAAAACTTTGAAACCATAATAATCTCAAGAAATACAACATAGGGTATAACCCATACTTTAGTTTCATAAGAAAACATGTAAAACCATATAACTTTGTAATTAAAACAACTTTTGGGTACAAGGACAAAAGGAGTGTCCTTTTTCAAACCACACATACCTTAGATTATGACTTGTAGATGAACAAGCTTGCTTAAGACTCTTTTTCATACTCTTGAGTGAAGGTTCTTGAAGTTTTTGACTTGGGAACATTGAATCTTAACTCAATTTATAGAAACTATGGTGGAATCTTAAGGTTCTTGGAGAAAGATTTGGATTTACTCTTGAGGGTTAATCTTGAGACAAAACCCTAGTTCTTGATGCTTTGGATAATTCTGAAGTTCTATGCTTTGTTTTGATATATCTAGGTGTTAAAAAGGTGGAAAAGACCAAAAAGTCCTTTTAAAAACAGCTATAAAATGCTGAACAGGATCTGCGATGGCTCGTGTGATGGTCCATCGCTGGCTCAATGGTCCGTCGGTCCGACCGTCGCACTTGGACCAAAATAGGGGCTCACTGCCTTAGTAGTGATGGCTTGGGCGATGGTCCGTCGGACTAACCGTCGCACTTGGCTATTGTATGGGTTTACTGCCTTAGTTGTGACAGCTCAAGTGACGGTCCATCGCAAGCTCGATGGTCCATCAACCTACCCGTCGCACCTCGACGGTTCTGACAGCTCTCAATAAAACGGGCATAACTTCTCACTCCGATACAAAATTTGGATGAAATTGGTATCGTTGGAAAGCTAATTCAATTTCCCACACAATAAAAAGTTAAAATTAGGAAAAATTCATATGAGTTAAATACTACTCACTTCTAAATTCATTCCTTAATCTTATAGAGATAAAATTTAGACTTAAGGAAAGTTTGGGGTATTACAATATCTCCCCCCTGGGAACATTCATCCTCGAATGTCACTAGCTATGATAAGAATACATAGAATATTGAGAATGCATAGCTGGATGAATTTCTGAACTAACTCTACCTCATTCTAAACTTTTGAGTACTTCTGAGAATGCATGAACTCATGGAGAAGATAACTATATAGCTAAATACACAGGATTAGAAAGGAACTTGAATTAAGGAAGAGTGATACCTTTGGCTAAATCTGGGTCTGCAAGGAAAAGATGAGGGTACTTGGCTCGCATGTCTTCTTCGGCTTCCAAAGTAGTGCTCTCCACGGACTAGTTCCGCCAGAGAATTTTGACCAAAGGAACTTTTTTGTTCCTTATTCTACGGATCTGATGGTCTAGAATCTCGACTGGAATCTCTTCGTAAGAAAGACTGGTCTGAATATCTGAGCTCTCCGAAGGATCTACAACAACAGAATCACCAATGCTCTTCTTAATAATGGAGACGTGAAAGACAAGATGAATAGCTGATAAATCTGCAGGCAACTCTACTATATAAGATACTCTCCCAACACGACTCAGAACTCTAGAAGGGCCAACATAACGGGGACTAAGCTTCCCCTTTTTGCCAAACCTTTTTACCCCTCTCATGGGTGAAATTTTCAGATACACCAAGTCACCCACCTCAAACTCAAGATCTCTTCTAATCACATCGGTATATGACTTTTGATCACTCTAGACTATCTTCAACCTTTCTCTAATCAACTTAACTTTCTCCATAGCCTCAAACACTGCATCAGGCCCAATCACAGCAGCCTCACCCACTTCAAACTAACCTATAAGTGATCTACATCTACTACCATACAAAGCCCAAAATGGTACCATCTGAATGCTAGAGTGATAATTATTTTTATACGCAAACTCCATCAGTGGCAAATGCTTATCCAAAATACCCTTAAAATCAAGAGCACATGCCCTCAACATATCTTCTAGAGTCTAGATAGTCCTTTCAGCCTGACCATCTGTCTGCGGGTGAAAGGTACAACTAAGATGCACTTGGGTACCAAGATCCTTCTAAAAAGCTCTCCAAAATTAGGAAGTAAACTGAGTACCCCTATCCGAGATGATAGACAAGGGAACTCCATGCAATCTGACTAACTCCCAGATATAAACCTAGCATAATCCTCAGTTGTATAAGATGCATGCACTGGAAAAAAATGTGCTGACTTAGTCAACTATCTACAACAACCCAAATTGAATCATGATGACGACGCGAAAAGGGTAGACCAGTCACGAAATCCATATTCACCCCTTCCCACTTCCAAGTGGGGATACCAAACTCTTGTAGCTTACCACCAGGTCTTTGGTGCTCTACCTTAACCTGTTGGCAAGTTACATACTTTGCCATAAACTCTACTATATCCTTCTTCATGACACTCCACCAATAGACTTCCCGTAAGTCGCAATACATCTTGGTGGTACCGGGATGAATAGAATACTACACACCATGTGCCTCAGCCATAATTCTCCGCCTCAAATCACCAACACATAATCTATCCTAATATCTCAACACACCATCTACTCCTTAGGAGAAAACCTCTAAGTTTTGGTCCTTAACTGACTCCTTTAGATTGACCAAACTAGCATCTATGTCTTGCTTTTCCTTTACTTCTGAAACTAAAGACGATTCAGAACTATTTTGAACCCAAACATTCCCCTCAGCTGAATCAAGCAACCTAACACCTAGATGAGCAACACTTCCTATAGACAATCTACTAAGGGCGTCTGCCACTACATATGCTCATAACATAATCTTTTAGCAACTCTAACTATCTCCTCTGATGAAGATTTAATTCCCTCTGAGAAAATACCTACTACAAGATTTTATGATCCGTAAACACATCAACATAAATACCATACAGATAGTGTCTCTAGATTTTCAAAGCAAAAACCACAGTAGCTAATTCAAGATCATGGGTTGCGTAATTCTTTTTATGCAGCTTTAACTGTCTAGAGGCATATGCTATAACCTTACCTCTCTGCATCAACACATAACCCAAACCAACTCTAGAGGATCACAATACACCACCAAACCATCTGTACCATCAGGCAATGTCAACACGAGGGCTGAAGTGAGTTGAGTCTTTAACTCCTAAAAACTCTTCTCATAAGAATCTGGCCACAGGAATTTAACTTTATTTTGGGTCAGTCTAGACATAAGAGATGTGATAGATGAGAAACCTTCAACAAAATAGCAGTAATAGCCAGCTAGACCCAAGAAACTTCTAATATCTGATGGAGAGATAGGTCTAGGCCAATTTCTTACAGCTTCTATCTTTTGGGGATCAACTCTAATGCCTTCGACTAAAATAATATGACCGAGAAAGGCTACTGACCTTAGCCAAAATTCATGCTTGCTGAATTTGGCGAACAACTGATGATCTTTAAGAGTTTGCAAGACAATTCTAAGATGATCCGCAAGGTCATTCTTAGTACGGGAGTACACAAGGATATCACTTATTAACACTATGACAAACATATCAAAATACTGTCTGAACACTCGATTCATGAGGTCCATGAAAGTTGTTGGAGCATTGGTTAGCCCGAAAGACAAACTAGAAACTCAAAGTGACCATAGCAGGTTTCGAAGGTTGTCCTTGGAATATCACATTCCCTCACTTTAAGTTGATGATAGCCGGATCTAATGTCTATCTTGGAGAATAACTTACACCTTGAAATTGATCAAACAGGTCATCAATTCTAGGAAGAGGGTACTTATTCTTGACTATGACCTTATTAAGCTAATGATAGACAATACACATACACAAAGAACAATGTTTCTTTTAAACGAACAGGACGGGTGTGCCCCAAGGAGAAACACTAGGCCTTAGGGAACCTTTGTCAAGAAGATCCTTGAGTTGCTCTTTCAACTCCTTCAGCTCTATAGGTGCCATACGATATTGAGGAATAGAAATAGGTTGTGTATTAGGAAGAAGGTCAATCCCAAATTCTATCTCTCTATTAGGAGGTGCCCTTGGGAGATCTTCCGAAAAGACATCAGGAAACTCGTTAACTATACTGACTGACTGAATGGTCAAAATCTCCGACTTAGTGTCCTTAACTCTAACTAGATGGTAGATGCAACCTTTGGATATCAACTTTCTAGCTTTGAGATAGGATATAAAGTGACTCTTGGGAGATACTGAGCTCACGAACCACTCGAAAACTGGCTTATCAAGAAACTAAAACTCAACCACATGGGTACGACAGTCTATAGATACATAACAAGAGTGAAGCCAATCCAGACCCAAAATTATATCTAAATCAACCATCTCCAACTCTATCAAATTAGCAAATATGAATCTATGAAAGACAGTGATAGGATGCTTTTTATATACTTGCTTAGCAACAACTGACTCACCTACTGGATTAGAAACTAGGAAAGGCTAGGGAATTTTTGTGGGACTCATTCCAAAATTCATAGCTAATAATAGGTTCACATAAGAGAAACTTGACCCAGGGTCCAACAATACATAAACATCAAAGTAAAAGACATAGAGCATACCAGTAATAACATAGGGAGAATCCTCCTATTTCTGATGGTATGGTAAGGTATAAAATTTATTCTGGCACTGACCTTCAGTCGTATAGATGAAGCACCCTGACAAGGAGATGGACGGGTTAAAAGAGCTAATGCCCTGGTAGTCTGAGTCTGAGGTCGAACATCTCTACTCTCTTGCCTAGCATGCGGGCACTCTCTAAGTCTATGGCCTATCTTTCCACAACCAAAACAACCCCTCTGATTGTCTAAGCACTTACTGAGATGGTCCCTACCACACTTAGTACATAAAGGATAACGAGGTCAGTTACTTACATTGTTCTGGGACCTAGACATAGAAGGCCTATTCCCCTGCTCCTGCATATTTCTAAGCATGGGAGCACTAACTGATAAAGGCACTGGCATAGATGAATGATCCTAAAACTGGGGTCAGTTCCCTCCATGGGATTTTGTCTGGCCATGCTCAAACTTCTCCGATCTAGCCTTCTTATTTCCCCTTACTCTATCTCTCTCCCTTATTTTATCTACCTCAATATGTTGAGTATACATCATCAGCCTGGATAGATCTATATCCCTATTGAGCATAGTAGTCCTACACACTTTCAGCACTAAACTAGATATACCGGTCACGAACTTGCTCATACTAGATCGGGTGTCATCTACTAAGTCAGGAGCATACTTAGCTAACTGGTTGAACTGGAGGTAGTACTCCTTAACAGTCATAGAGCCTAGCCTCAGTTTCATAAACTCCTTTATCTTTACTTCCCTCATCTCAAGTAGGAAGAACTTATCCAAGAATGTATCTTAGAACACCTTCCAAGTCATAGGAACAGCATCCTCCCCCCTAATCTTCCTCCACACCATAACCCAGTCATAAGAAATGTCTTTTAAATGATAAGAGGCCAGTTCCACACTCTTTTCTTCAGTCACATGCATAACCTGGGTGATTTTCTTCACCTCATTAGGATATAATTATGGGTTCTCTCATGCCTTCGACCCATAGAGCTCTGGTGGATTCATCCTCATAAAATCTCAAATCCTTGATGTAGCTAAATCACCTCTTTTCTGATATGGAACTATAGTCTAAACATTAGCAGTGACTGTCTGGGCTAACACCTGAAAAGTTGCCCGAAACTCAGCATGAGACACATTCTCATTCAGGGGATCAACAGGCTGAGGTTGCTGGTTATCATTTCTACGGGCATTATCTCTTTGGGGAGGCATTTTCTGTCATAAAAGAGAATGAATTAATAGCAGAGAGAGACAACTGTAAGCATGACATATTGTGAAAGAAAGAGGTAACGCTTTTTTTTCTAAAATGTCTTATAGCCTCTTACTTATAGATATGGAGCGCTACACACCGATGATCAAGACTCTACGTAACTCAACTTGTAAAACTCCCTAGGAATCCCTAAACCTTAGTCTCTAATACCAAGTTTGTACACGCCAAAATCTCATTCAAAGACATCACACGGTGCTGAAGGCTACAAGTATCCCTAAGCTAACCTTTGTGTCTGTTACAACTTCTAACAGTTACTTTTAAGATGGATAAAGAAGGATAATGGCACTGTCATAAAATATCTCAGCAGAAATAACAAAAGAATACTGTCTGAATAACAACATGCTAAAAAGTCTAAGACACCACTGATAGTCTAGCCTGACAAAGTCACTACTACTCAAGAACTAGAGAGCCATTGGGACAGATCCCCAACTGACTCATACTCAACTGAAAAAGAAATAACCCAACTACTAAAAAGATTGAAATCAGGGAAAATAGTTCCTCGAACTATGAGGACTCACCAACTATAGAGGTGCAAATCAAAGTACTCAGAGATCACTGATGCTACTGAGACTGAGCATCTGAACCTATATTATGAGACTATGTAGCACACAGACGTATATGTGGATCAGTACTTTAAAGATGTACGGAGTATATGGAGGTGTATGCAAGACTTAAAATAATAATATCATCAATATTTACAGAAATCATGGATGCTAATATAACTGACTCAAATAGCTCGAATAATCTCCAAATGCATATCTCGTAAATTATGAATAATGGAACATATAGTATAAATCTCATCTCAAGGAACATACTTTACTTTAGAAACTGATTACTTACTCTTACTAATAGGGAAAACTACTTTCTTCTTGGAAAAATTTTACTCTAAGCAACAACTCTGAAAAATTTTGCTATTAGGGAGGATCTCTTAACCAGCATACACCATACGAGCTACATGGAGTACAACGTCTTATACTCCTAAGGAAGAAACCTCACATTGGGCAGAGGTGTCATACTCTTGCCAGGGAGTATAACCTCAACTCAGTGATCACTATCTCAGCCTCGGGTACATAAATCTTAACCCTACGGTGGCACGTAGTTCTGGGGTATGAAAGCATAGTAACTTACCCAAATCGGTGCTAAATACTACTCCCTTTAGTTAGCTACGCTCATCTCATGGAAATCCACTTTAAAATAATCTCGTGGTTCATAAAGAACCCAACTATAAAATCTGTAAACTCATTTAGGAAAGTGAATTTCAAAACTACTATGACCCTTAAGGTTAAAACCTTCTCAATAATCTCAAAATACTCAAATCATGGGTGATTATAGCAAAAAAGTTCTTAAAATTACAATCTCAAATAGCGCTTAATGACCCATATATCAATCTCATGTTGAGACGTATCAAAATTTATACTCGATATCATAAAGATTCATAAATCATATAGAAATCTAGAAATTTTCAGTAAATATGCATTATAATCTCAACATACTCATGTACTTCAATTTCTAAAACATTGAATCCATCATAATCTCAAGAAATACAACATAGGGTATAACCCATACTTTAGTTTCATAAGAAAACATGTAAAACCATATATCTTTGTAATTAAAACAACTTTTGGGCACAAGGACGAAAGGAGTGTCCTTGTTCAAACCACACATACCTTAGATTATGAATCGTACATGAACATGCTTGCTTGAGACTCTTTTTTGTACTCTTGAGTGAGGGTTCTTAAAGCTTTTGACTTGGAAACCTTGAATCTTAACTCAATTTATAGAAACTGTGGTGGAATCTTAAGGTTCATGGAGAAAGATTTGGATTTTCTCTTGAGGCTTAATCTTGATAGAAAACCCTATTTCTTGATGCTTTGGATGATTCTGAAGTTCTATCCTTTCTTTTGATATATTTAGGTGTTAAAAAGGGTAGAAAAGACCAAAAGGCCCTTTTAAAATGGCTTTAAAATACTAAACAAAATCTGCGATGGCTCATGCGATGGTCCATCGCTGGCTCGACCGTTTATCGATCCGACATCGCACTAGGACCAGAATAGGGGCTCACTGCCTTAGAAGCGACGGCTTGGGCGATGGTCCATCGAACTGACCATCGCACTTGGTCGGTGGATGGGTTTGCTACCTTGGTTGCGATGGCTTGATCAACAGTCCATCACAAGCTCGATGGTTCATCAACCTGCCCATCACACCTGGGTGGTTCTGACAGCTCTCAATAAAATGGGCATAACTTCTCACTCCAATATCAAATTTGGACAAACTTAGTATCGTTGGAAAGCTAATTCAATTTCCCACACGACAATAAGTCAAAATTAGGAAAAATACATATGATTTAAACACTACTCACTTTGGAATTTATTCCTTAATCTTATAGAGATACAATTTAGACTTAAGAAAAGTTTGAGGTATTATACCTTAATACACATAAATAAAGGATTAAGACCAAAAATAAAAGTGTACCTATCTCAGTGAAATTTGAAGTCACATGCCTGATGTGCTTCAGGAAGATTGAATTTAAGAGGTTCCAAACTCAGATTGAGCATTTGAATCATCAACTGAGGTGCTAAGCACACTGTCTCAAAGTGAAAGTGACACAACATCACAAGACTGAAGTGAATAAGCTGAATGACTAGGGATCCCAATTAAGGACACTCTCTGTACTAGTGATCAACCTCTTTATATTTGTAGCAAACCACTACTGCTCTAACCTAGAGAGGAATATGAGTTGATCTTAACTGGCTGAGCAACTGACGTCAAAGGCACTCTCTACTGAAACAACCATTATTTCTAAAATCATAACACAACTTAGGAATCTGAGACTAGGGAGTAACATATGCTAACTCTACATAAATAACCAATTCATTTCTAAGAACTCTCTAAACCAATATTACATCTCACTTCAACTAAAACAAGCTCCTAGAATACCCCGCTGCAAGGTTCGACTAGAACACTACCCATAATGATCACCATGACTAATATGAGAGCCACCCATAGTCTGAAATGCTACCAGTATAGATAGATAGGCTGAAAATAGAGCTGACCTTCTGTGATGCCCCGAAAAATTTTTTCGTTGAGATCTCGGACGAAAATGTGTTGAATTCTATTCTTTATCGTGATTAATAATTTTTCTGTGTGGAATTTCTGGATATGCGACCCGTCATCTCTTATAGCATCAAATAATCTTTCCAACGATATTTGGATCATCCAAAATGGACACTCGAGAGATAAGTTATGATCATTCCGATCTAACCGTGAATAGTGGTAAACAGTAAATATGTAGGAAAAGTACTGAGCCCAGGCAAATTTTAGGGTCAACTTCAAACGATCATAAATCCTTGTACATAATGATATGAGTGAGCTATATATCAACAGAAATATCTGAAAGTCCTCTTTTCAATGAAATTGGTTTCATCCAATTTGACCATCGAAAAAAAAAGTTATGGTCGATCTCCTTCAGCCTATCAAAACAGTGCACCAAAGGACAGATTTGACATTATTTGATTTCTAAGGGTATTTTGATCATTCCCACTCCAATCCATCTGGGTAAACCATGGATTTAATTCCATTAAGAGCATTCAATAGCTCATTTTTCTCCAAAGTTTCCTAAGGCTCAAACCCCAACCCTACTACCCCAAATTTCATCCTTCTATGTCTCTTGATTGAACCGTAGAAATTTCAAATTGATTTGGGATTCAAGTTGATCATGTTAAGGGCTTCGAGAAGCACCCTTTATTTTCATGAATAAAGTTCTGGAGTCGGAAGTTCATATTCATCTTTCATTTTTAGGTATGTGGGGCTTTGAACAAGATTATCTTTTCGATCTTGTGCCCGGTTTTTTTGTTGAATTACATTGACATGAGATTTTACATGTTTTACCATGAATTGGAAATATGGTTTTATATCTTATATTATTGTCCATGAGCTATGGGATTATGTCATCCAATATGTGTATGATGTTGAGATGGAATTATGTCCAAAAAGTATTTGATTATGAGAGTATGATGATTTAATTTGTTAAGCCTTGATTTATACTATCATTCCACTATTTCCTTATTATGAATTTATAATTGACATTGGAAATTCTCCATCCCTACTATGGGTTGATGTATCAAGTACCTTTAAATGAGAGTTGGATGGCAAATTGAGAAATCTTGATATTGAAGTTGCAATGAGTCTTGGTATTTTCCAGATGGTTTTGATGAGTTAAATTCTTAAAAATATTATGTATTGAGTCTTCATATCCTTGTCCAAATATCGAGTCTGTTATGGTTCAATGCATTGATACCTTATTGATGTTGAGGAAGATTAAAATGTTTTGAGCTAAAATGTGTTGAGTTAGGAATCCACAAATTGATATGATTTAATAAATGAGAAAGAGATTTGATTTGATCTTTATGATAGACCCTTGTGATGTTGTGGTGGATTTCCTAATGCATTCTGAGCTTGTTGGGGAGTAGTACTTAGCACCAAGAGGGAAATTTGATATTTCCCCAAACCTATGTGCCACCATAGGGTTGTTTGATGATGATATTATTAGCCAGAGAGCCCGATTGTGATTATTGGAGTTTAAAGGTCGTACTCCCTAGCAAAGAGTATGACGCTCCCACCAATGGGGGTTTCAAATGTTGGTATTCCACGTAGTTCACGTGGGGTGGTTGGTTATAGGAAACTCTCCTGTCTATAAGAGTCATGTTTATTGAAATATCGAGTCACTCCAAGCTTTGATGTGGTAAGTCAAGTTGCCTATGATGATCTATAATGATTTATAAGGTTTCTCTCCTACATTTCCCATATAAGATGTTATGAGTTACATGATTCAATTTCACTCAAGCCAGGTGTGTCATTATGGTCTGTATGTACATTTTTACAAAATTTATGATATTATTTATATTTTGCATGCGCCCCCACATACTCAGTACGTATCTTATACTGACCCATATATTTCTCTATGGGCTACACTCTTACCATGATGTAGGTTCAGGTACTCATCCACAACCGCGACAGTGATATCTGAGTGTCGCATATACGTTTCTTCAGTGGTGAGTCCTCATGGTTCGAGGACCAAGTTGGTAGTTTTGATGTTGTTGTTTTGTGATCCCTTTGGTCTGTTGAGTCAGTTGGGGGTTTTTCCCAATGGCTCATTGATTTTGCTGTATAGAGGCTATGTCAGACTAGTGTATTGTTGGGTTGGTTTGTGTATAGACATTCCATATACGTACAGTCTAATGATATTCCGTGCCATGTGCGATATGATATGATATGTACTTATATATATATATCTTTAGCGTAGCGTGTATGTTGTTGTGTTGGAACCCAAGGGTAGTGTTTTGGCTTAAAGGGCTTGAGGCTACGTGTAGCCTTGGGCATCGTGTGGCATCTTGGGATGATATTTTGGGGCATTACACCTTCACTGGGAGAATCCTCACTCTCGGGTGGAATACCAATAGCACTATACTGATGACATGGCTTGTTACTGCAATCTCCATAAGTTTGCATACATGCTTTCTCTATGGCCCTCGCATGATTAACAACCTCAGAGAAGTAAGACCTAGCTTCAACCAAATGCTCTAATGCTAAATGGAGAAGCTATGCTAATTCTTTAATAAATCCATGCACCATGTCATGCTCTGAAGGATATTGCATAGAATATGCTTGGCCCACTTAAGAAACCTAATTTCACACTTTAAAACCGTCAAGAAACCCTGTTGAACACTAACAAACCCAACTCTGGCTTGAGAATTATTTGATGAACCTAATGTTTTCCCTAGATATGAGGTATCTGGTAAAAAAAAGTTGATAACCCAAATGATGAACCTCAAAATGCTAAAGCAATCATAAATCTCATTGGAGCCTGAGCTAACCCTAAATCCTCTAGCTAGCATTGTAGCTCTTCAACATTCATCCCTGACTCTCTAGCCTGACATTGCATTGAAACTCTGAGAACGTGTGTTAAAGTCCCATTCGCATCTATTGATAACCTTGCATTGGCTATTTAGGATATAATAGAGTCAAAGAATATACTTGAGGCTCATAGAAATATAAGCATACGATAAGGAGTTAAGAGTAGAATTTCCTAAGAATTCCCTATAGCCTACCAAATATAGGATACAGCTATCTCTGCCCTAATATATAGGACTCTATTAGACCCTTAGCTCTTGTACCAACACACTGGTAAACCTGGCTCTCACACTAATTTGTCACAACCCAATTTCTCAGGTCATGATGGAACCTACTATAACCCACTAGTAGGTAAACCAATACGTAGTCCAAAACTAATAGTAATGGACTACCAAGAGAAATAAAGGAAGAATGCAGAATGAATATAGTAAAAAGGTTAAAATATATAATAAAGTCCCAAAATCTAGTGGAATCAATACAAGAACTTCTAACGTAATAAGGATACAAAATAAAGTAGCAAAAGAATATAGCGATACTACCCATCTCTGAATAAATATAGAGACTAGTCTAGTACTAAAGAGGGAGGAAGTAATACTCCCAATGTCAGGAGCTCACCCTATGTCTCCAAACCAAAGTTGTTCTGCATGATACACACAACAATGGTAATAACCAGTACATGATATGCAGGCTGCAGAAATATAGCATAAGTACTAAATATGTGGTACAGTAGGCAACTGCCGACAGATCTCCAAAGATAATTTAAATATTACATGTAAGTAAGAAGGTAAACTATACCTAAATATCTAAGATACTACATAGTAAAGCTAACGAGACAATAAGGATGAACTTGTCCTATTCTAGGCATACTCAGAAATCCAAGAACAAAATATTAAACATCATACTAATGGCTCATTAGTCCAAATTTGTGAGACCCTGTAAAATTTTAACAATTTTATTTTTGACACTTCCGCATACGTAATATTAATTTTTTTACTTGAATTATGTTTAGGTGTGTTATAATGGTGTTTTGAGAAAGTTCTGAAAATTTTGAAGGGGGTTTGGGGTCATTTAGGGACCTTGAAGCAGTAAGCCTCAGTGATAGTGGTGTGGCACGGAGGCTAACCTCCACGATAAGGTTGTTCTACACCGCTATATTAATTCATCCAATGTACTTTTTTTCCCTCAAGGTGAGGGGATTTTGGTCTTTTTTCCCCTTGCATAAACATAAAAGGGACCCTTTTCCTTCAGTTTCCAAAGATGAAATTCCATTCTTTCTCTCTTAAACTCAAAACCTAAGAAAGCGCAAGAGTTTTACAGAGAATTCAACATCAAAGCACCAAACTTCAATTTCTCTTCAAATTCTTTGGTATTTTAGGCATATATCTCTTTCCCTAATTTGAATTTTACATTATGGCATTAATGGATTGGATATTCATCTTATTTAACTTGCGAATTTGAAATTAGGTTGAGGGCTTTCAATTGGTATTACTTGAATTACTTTTGCCATATTTTAAATTGATGATTTATGCTTTAAATTTATAGTTTTTGGACTGAATGGGTGCTGTTGACACCTAATTTTTGCCCTTCACGACTCCTGAGTTTCTTCGATTTTTAATAAAACCAAAATATCTATTTCATCCGAATAAATTTTTTTAAAATATATTTGTACATAATTTTATCATTTTAAGTAGCGATTATGTATTATTGTGTTCAATTATACGAGATTATATAATTTGATTATTTAAATATTTATTCATGGAATATCAGATTTTAATAAAGGATTATTTTGGAAATAAATATAATAATTTAAATTTTGATTATAATATAATTTATTATCAAATAATTTATTTAGATAAATACCCATTGATTTTATTAAATCAAGAAGTTTGGGATTAAAAGAAGTATTAATTCATATCAAATTTTAATTTAATTTAGCCAATCTATTAGATTTGGCCATAATTGCAATGCAATCCGCCAATTGATTTTTAATTTGGTCAAAATTAAATAAATTTGATAACTTTTAAATCCCAATCGGGGTTATATTTTATATAACTCCAAAATTCCCAAATACACTCATAACTTCTACCCAATTCCCGCCAAAAAATAATTTCAAATTGTACTACATTGTACTATTCTCCCCCAACTTTGTCCTTTCCTAATTTTGAAATACAAAAATTATACTACATGGTACAATTTCCCCCCATATAATCTTCCACCTCACCTTATCTTCAATTTTAAAATTTTAAAAATACCCCAAAATATTTTTTCTCCCACATTGATGGATGATAAGAAATAAATCCTCATCCTTTACTAAAAATACTTTTCTCCCACATTGGTGGAGAAAAGGAAGAAAAACCTCATTCTCTCCTTAAATACAACCACTACTTTGGTAGAAAAAAATGATTGAAAAGTAAAAAAAAAAGCTAGAAAGGTGGAAAAAAAATTTTGAGCAAAATAGCTATTTTTATTTAGTAAAAATTTTTTGTTTCATAGAGTTGATCGGCTAATCAAAATTTTTGAATTGCCGGCAACATTTTTCGGTGGTGGTTGATTCCGACAAAGCTCGTAGTCTCATTTTGCTGCCCCCTAAAAGGTAAACAAACCTTTCATTTTTTTTAGTTTTATTATCGTTTTCTTCTTCATCTTTTTCTTCTTCGTAGTTCGTAGTTATAATTTTGTTTGCTAGGATTGTTTGTTGTAGATGGCCTTGAAAGCCATAGGACGTTGTGGTATCGATATTTTAATTATTTTCATGTTCATGATATAAAAATGAGCTAGCAATAGTTGTGCGTGCCTTTTTTGGCTTTATTCTTTGATTATTATAGAGAATGTACTTATGCTTTGTTTAAAGTCATTGTTGGTGGATATATTTGGTATTAGCATGTAAAGTTATGTTCTTCTAGTTAAAAAGAATAGTTAATATTGACTGTTTTGCCTTTTGACCTTATTCTTTGATTATTTTGTATAAAGTTTAGATCTTTGCTTGAAAAACATACTCATGTCTTGTTTAAACTCATTGTTGGTAGATATGTTTGTTTTAGTATGTAAAGTTGTTTCTTTTGTGTTGGAAAAATAGTCATTATTGTTTGTTTAGCCTTAATAAAAATATTAATTAGCTAAGTCATGAATTTGTCATTTGTTTTCTAATTATTTTAATGGATTTCAAATCCTCATATAAGAGATGAAGTGCTAACTTTATTTTCCATCCAAGATGTTTATTCCACTTTTGTTCGCATGTTGTCTTGTCAAAATGATGAGAAAGTTTGGAATTTTGTGGATAAATAGAATTATTTGGATATTTTTGACTTATGCATAGTATGATTGTTGAACGATATTTCACTTTTAGAGATGCTAAAATTTTATTCTTATTTTCTTACTCTGGATTGTTATATGTGCTCTTTATATGTGTAAAGACTTGATTCATGTCTTTCTTTTATTCATAATATCAAAAGAGAATCAACTATGCCTTAGAAATTTAAATCATAGGTTGTTACACATTTTTCGATAAAATATTGGTTGTAATTTAGATGTATAAATTTTCGTTAATGTCACCTTAATTGAAATTTAAAGATTCTCTTTCTTGAAAAGTTAACCTTTATTTTCTTTTGTTATATAGATTAGTGTCTATGTTTGTTCAATTTTAGAAGTCATGAGTATTTTTCTTGTTTCCTCAACTCTTTACTTTCGCAAGCTTACGTTGTTTGTTTATCACATTAATTCATTGAATATGGCCTTCTTCCTTTTACCTTTATTCATTCTTAATATGAACATAAATCATGAGGTATACAAATGGATGTCTTTGCTTTGCACTTTAACTATTGATTCTCACTCTTGTCATACGTGTGCATATCATTGTAATTAAAAAATCGATTCTTGATATTTTCTTTTGCTTTGAAATATGTCACTTTTATGCCTTGAACGTATATTAATTTCTTTATCTTTTCTTTCCATGCAAAAAATGTCTCGAGTCTAAATGGACTCTTCTCCTCTTGCATTTCGTAATGGGCCAATGAGGCCCACCTCTTCGAGTCAAGTTCGAAGTTTAAACCCAAGGTCGACTATATGGCGTGCAGGTGCTAGAAGATAGATGAAGGAAAATGGGTCAAAACTCATTGATGAGGTCACTAAGAAACTTGAAAAGTCTAGATTTTTATTATTGTCTTCTTTTTATTTATTCATTTAATTATTTACTTATTCATTTATTCGGGGCCTCAAAGCCAAAGTTGTAAACTAATACAGGTGAAGCGAATTTTGGGCCAAAAAAAGATCGAAAGTATAGATTAGGACAGGTGAAAAATGGGCCAAAAATCCAATTAGATTAGGACAGGGTGATGGATTTGGGCTTAAGAGCCCAAATTATGTATTTCTTCTCCGCCCTTTCCCTTTTTATGTGCTTATTTTCTTAGACTTGGTTAAATCCCCTACTAAGTCATCAAAACTTATTTTTTATACAAATATTTTCCTAAAATCTCTTTCTTTTTAAAAACCAACTTCTCTTTTTCAAAGTTAGTCAAAGATGGTTTTCAAACGGTCCAGATAACCACAAGTTAGCGTACGTTTTAGGTGTCGTAAAACCTTTCTAAAATGTTAATAGGAACCACTTACTCAGAATCTTCAAATTTAAATGATTTTCTATTTTGGATCATTTATAGTATCATATAAAGGTTTTCTTAATTCCTTTTCAAACAAATTAAGTGACGACTCTTAATAGTAAAAATTTCCATGAAAAACAGGTGGATTGTTATTGGAATTGGAATGGGAAACATGGGTTTCCCCAAATTGATCACTTTTTGGCTTGATAATGGCATTAACCTCAACCCACTTTGTAAAGTTGATTTTGAATATGAATAATTGCATGATTTAACATCTTTTGAATGCATTTCTTTGCGTTAAAGAATAAATATATAAATATGATTTTGGGATGGCCTTGGTGGCTATGTCTTGGATTTTAAATAGAACTTGAGACTCAATTTGGTTATATGGATTCGTTTGGCATAGTTGATTTAGCTTGCAACCATATTGATATGACGATAACAAGTTGGTAAATGCCTTAATGAATGACTCCTAGGTTAATGGTTGGATTATGTGCAAATTTTTTTAATTTGGGCTTAAAAAAAATGTAGGTCTTAGGGGTATCAACTCTTAAAACCATGTTTGCCGGCATGGGGTTCTATATGACCGTGTTCTTGGTTCACACATTATTATTTTTGGGATTTCTAGAGCCTTGGTAATTTAGCCTTTTCTTTGGTTTCCTCGGTTCGTGCAGTTAACACGTACTAGGACCTTTCAGCAAGGGAAGCTGAACCCATATAACCCGTGGGTGCCTTTAGGATAGAGCGAGCTCACAGTTCAGATTAATGGTTTAAATACTAATGTTTATGTCCCTTGTCCCTATCCCGAAATCCTATATATGAATATATAATTATTGTGCATACGGATTTGACTAGTTCTGACATTGGCATTATTTTACCCCTTATCCTAGAGTTACACACCAATGCTTTCCCACTAACCATGCCTGGACATTGAATCATTTCATGATGTAGGGTTTGAGGGCTTTTCTATTGCTCCTGTGCAGCATTGGGTGATTTGATATTTTTATGGATCTGTTGTGAAGAAGTGAGCCTTCATCCTCAAAAAGGCCGATCATGTTAAACACGCAGTGTGGGAAGCGGTAAGAAGTAATGATGTTGAACACACAGTATGGAATGACTTTTTAGGTTCTTTTCTTGATCACTTCTTTACTCAGGAGTTTAGGAAAGCTAACGATAAAGAGTTTGTTCAATTGAAGCAAGGAAAGACATGAGTTAAAAAGTATGCCCTAAAGTTCCAACAGTTATCCTATTATGCACCAGAGTTGGTGTCTAATATAATGTCCTGAATAAGGAAATTTTTTTCTGGTTTATCCCGTGATTTGGTGTTAGAGTGTAAGGTTGTTATGTTGAGTAATGATATGGACATATCTAGGCTATTCATTTATATACAGCAAATAGAGGAAGAAAAGAAGAAACACGTAGAGATGGGAGAGAGGCAAAGCAATAAGTTTAGGTATGTAAAGCAGGGTGCTAATTAGCAAAATAGTGGGAGAAATGGTAGATAGTAGACTAAGAAAAATATTGAGGAAGTTCTCATTCGCCGACTAGTTCTCTTTATCCTAAGCCTTTGGGTGATCATCAATTTCTAGCTATCAGTGGTCATAAGGCACAGGGTGCCCAGTCTCAGGTTAGTGGATCTTAGTCATCCCCACCTTATCCTTCTAGTTAATTTATTGGGTAGCTTCACCATGGTTATTGTGAGGAGGGGATGAATTTGTGTTTCAATTATAGTCAGTCTGGTCATCTGCAGAGAAATTATCCTATAGCCAAAGTTTCTACTAGATCTAATTACATCCCGTTCTCTACATTTTTGGCTACTGCACCTAAGGGTGACACTTCAGGTATCGGCACTGGACTGAATAATCTCTATGAATTTGCTACCCATCAGGAATCTGGGGCATACCCCAATGTTGTTATTTATATGTTACAGCTCTTTTTTTTGAAATGATTATTGTTTGTTTGATATGGGTTCTACCCTATCTTATATGGTTGTACACTTTGATTTTGGTCTTGAAAATATTTTTGACCCTTTTTCTGTGTCTACTCTGGTGGGTGATTCCAGTGTTGCTAGAAAAATTTATAGGGGTTCTGTGGCGTCTATATTTCATAGGGATACATTGGTATATTTGATAGAACTTGATATGGTGTACTTTGATGTTATATTGGGGATGATGTTATATTGGGGATGGATTGGCTTCATTCATGCTAAGATTCTCTGGATTCTAGGATCTGAAAGGTTAGTTTCTACTTTCCTAATAAATCGGTATTAGAATAGGAGGAGAGTTTCTTAGTACCCAAAGTGAGGTTTATCTCATATCTTAGATCTCAGAAATTGATATCTAAAGGGTGTTTATATCATCTAGTTTGGGTTAAAGATTCTAACACTGATAGTCCTTCTTTGTAATCTCTCTCTATGGTTAAGGAATTTCCTAAAGTTTTTTCTGATGATCTTCTTGGAATTCCTCCTAATGTGGAAATTAATTTTAGGATTGATCTCCTATCAAATACCTTTCCTATTTCCATTTCTCCTTATAGGATGGCTCCAGCTGAACTAAAAGATCTAAAGAATCAGTTAAAAGATTAACTAGACAGGGGTTTCATTCATCTTAATCCTTCTCTGTGGGGTGCTCCTATGCTTTTTTTTGCAAAAGAAAGAGGGTTCTCTTTGGATGTATATTGATTATCATCAGTTGAATAAGGCTATAGTTTAAAATAATTACCCTCTACCTAGGATTGATGACCTTTTTGACCAGCTTCAGAGTGCTAGATATTTCTCTAAGATCAATATTTGTTTAGGCTATCATCATTTGAAAAGTAAGGAGGTTGATATTCCTAAGATTGCTTTCCAAACCTGATATGGTCATTATAAGTTCTTGGTTATGTCATTTGGATTGACTAATGCTCTAACTACTTTCATGGATCATATGAATCGGGTGTTTAGGCAGTTTCTAGATTTATTTGTGATAGTCTTCATTGATGACATTTTGGTGTACTCTAAAAGTGAGAAAGATCATGTCAATTACCTCTGAATTGTATTGCAAAACCTTAAGGGCTAGAAATTGTATGTGAAATTTTCTAAATGTGAATTTTGGCTAAGTTTTGAGACCTTTCTTGGGTATATGATTTCTAGTGAGGGGATCAAGGTGGATCTAAAAAAAAGTGAGGCAGTTAACAAGTGGCCTAGATCCACGACTCCGACCAAAATTAGGAGTTTCTTGGGATGGTTAGGTATTATAGGAGGTTTATGGATAGTATCTCATCTATTGCTTCTCTGTTGATAAAGCTAACTCAGAAAAAGATTAAGTTTCAGTGGTTCGATGCTTGTGAGGGTAGTTTTGAGAAGTTGAAGAATAAGTTGACTTCTACGCCAATTTTGCTCCTGCCCGACGGTACTGATGGTTTTTTGGTATATTGTGATGTATCTCATGCAGTACTGGGATGTGTTTTGATGCAGCATGGTAACATTGTATCCTATACTTCTAGGCGCTTAAAATTCATGAGAGAAATTACCTACCTCATGATTTAGAGTTGGCAACTATGGTCTTTTCCTTGAATATTTGGCACCATTATCTGTATGGGGTGCATGTGGATATTTATTCAAATCATAAGAGCTTGCAGCATATTCATGCAAAAAGAATTGAACCTCAGGCAGAGGCGGTGGCTTAAATTGCTTAAGATTATGAAATGAGCCTTCATGACCATCTAGGTAAAGCTAATACTATTGCTGATGCTCTTAGTAGGTTATCCATCAGGAGCTTATCCCATGTGGAGGAGGATAAATATATTCACAGGTTAGTTAACTTAGGAATTTGTCTCTTGGACTCTGAGAATGAAGAAGTGATTGTTTAAGAAATTGTTAAATCATCTTTTTGTCACTTAGGTGAAGGAGAATCAGGATTTAGATCCCATACTTATGTAGATTAATGATGATGCGGGTCAGCAAAAGGTTATGCCATTCGAGATTGGGGGAGATGGTATTCTAAGGTATCAAGAAAGATTGTGTGTTCCTGATATTGATAGACTGCGGGGAAGGATTTTGACCGAGGCTCATGAGCCTAGATATACAGTTCATCTGGGTTTGACTAAGATGTATCAAGACTTTAAGGAAATCTATGGGTGGAATAATATGAAGAGAGATGTAGCAAACTTTGTGGCTAAGTGTATTATTTGTCAGCATGTAAAGGTTAAGCATTTGAATCCTGGTGACATGTCTCAATAGATAGAGTTGCCCATGTGGAAGTGGGAGATGGTCAATATGGACTTCATTAAAAGACTTCTGCGTTCTCGCAATCAGTATGATTTTATTTGGGTCATTATGGATAGAATGACTAAGTCTGCTCAATTCTCGCATATAAGGACTAACTACTCACGAGAGTATTATGCTAAGTTATTCATTCAGGAGATAGTAAATTTGCATGGGGCACCAGTGTTCACTATTTTAGACTGAGGTACACAATTTTATTCCTACTTTTAGCATTTGTTTCAAAAAAAAATTGGGTACTCATGTGATCCTTAGCACCACTTCTACCCTCAAATAGATTGACAAGCAGAACTGACTATTCAAACTTTGAAGGATCTGTTAAGGTCATGTGTGATTGACATTAATGGTAGTTGGGTTTACCATTTGCCTTTTATTAAGTCTTCTTACAATAATAGTTATCATTCTAGCATTCAAATGACTCTTTTTGAGGTTTTTTATGGTAGAAGGCACAGGTCACCTATTGGTTGGTTTGAGGTAGGTGAGACAAGGTTATTTCATCCTGACTTGGTTCACCAAGCAATAGATAAGGTGAAGGTCATTAGAGAATGACTTAAGACTGCACAGAGTCACAAAAGTCTTATGCGGATGTAAGGCAAAGAGAATTGGAGTTTAAAGTAAGCGATTGGGTGTTCTTGGAAGTGTCTCCTATGAAAGGAATCATGAGATTTGGGATGAAAGGGAAGCTCAGTCCATTGGTCCATATCATATTATAAGGAGAACTGAGAATGTCGCTTCTGAGTTAAAATTGCCTGCAAGTTTGGCTTATATTTATCCTGTCTTCTATGTGTCTATGCTAAAAAAAATGTGTTGTGACCCTTCTTTAATAGTGCCTGTCGAGGATGTTGGTGTTACGGATTCGTTGTCTTATGAGGAAGTACCGATTGAGATATTTGATAGTCAAGTCCATAGATTGAGGAGAAAGGATGTAACTTCGGTAAAGTTTCTTTAGAGAAATTAAAAAGTAGAAGAGTCTACATGGGAAGCTAAAGAAGATATGAAAGCCAAGTACCCGTTCTTATTTTTCGTGTTGGATGAAAGTTCGTAAGGTATGAGTTTTGTTTCCATTTTGTCTCATTGTAAATTTGTCATTTGATTCTTATGTATTCTTGCGATTATCATACAAAGAATATCCTAACTCATAATTTGGGGACGAATGATCCTAAGGGGGGGGATAATATGAGACCCCATAAAATTTCAACAATTTTATTTTTTACCCTCTCGCATGCGTAATTTTGATTTTTAACATCAATTAATTTTAGGGATGTTAAAAGGGTGTTTTGGGAAAGTTCCAAAATTTTTGGAAGAAGTTCGGGGTCATTTTGGGATCCTGAGGTAATAAGCCTCCACGATAATGGCATGCCATGGAGGTTAACCTCCACGATAAGGGCATGACACGGAGTCTAACCTCCATGATAAGTTCGTCCCATACAGCTATACTAAATTCGTCCAATTTTTTTTTCCACTTAGGGTGAGTGGATTTTGGTCTTTTTACCCCTTGCACGAGTTATAAACATAAAAGTGACCCTTTTCCGTTAGTTTTCAAATATCACATTCCATTCTTTCTCTCATAAACTCAATTCCCAAGAAATCTCAAGGGTTTTACAGAGAATTCAATATCCAAGCTCCAAACTTCAATTTAATGGAGTGCTGAACTTAAATAGCCTATGGGTGCCTTTAGGATGGATCAAGCTACAGAGTTCAATTTAATGGTTTAAAATCTCATGTTCAAGACCCTTGTCCCTATCTCGACCTATATATGAATATATAATGTTGTACATATGGATTTGATTGGTTTTGACATTGTCATTATTTTACCCTTTATCCCTGACTTACACACCAATGTTTGCCCCGCTAACCATCCTTGGAAAATGCATTGTTTTATGATGTAGGGTTTGAGGGATTTTTCTATTGCTCCTGTGCAGCGTTAGGTGATTCGGTATTCCTATGGATCTGCTGTGACGTGGTAGCCTCCATCTTCTAGAAGGCCGATCATTTCACTATTTCTATTATTTTCTTGGTTCTTTTGGATTTCCTTTCTCATAGTCGGGGGCATGTCCTGACTCAGTTGGTATTCTGGTTTAGAGGTTATTATAGATAGTACTGGGATGTTTTGGTCATTGTGTATTAAATCTTAGAATTTAATTAAATTTATCTATCTTTATTACTATATTTGGTTGGCTTCCGTTGTTTACATTTAAGTGCTCTTAAGGTAGGCTTAAGGGGGTTGTCTCAAGCCCATGGTGGGCTTGAGATTACCCATCACGGACAAGCCTAGGATCGGATCGTGACACATGATATGCTAGCAACCTAGGGTAATAGGATTCGAGAAGCATAATAAGTATTTCACCTTATGGGTCAATTACACTTCTAGCCCCCAAAACTCATAAATTAGGCTAAGTCATGGTGTTCTACCCAATATTACTTCCTAACATTTCCATCTAGCATGAATCATATAAATACACTATCTCATGAATAAGAGTAGATAGGAGCCTACCTCAATGTCGGGCCAAATTCTTCAGTCGCCCCCAAATCATCCACCTTCGCTCCACAATCTCTAAATGTCGTCATGCTATCAAAATCGTAATCTACACATCTTTAGGAGTTAAACAAGACACATATTACTCTATTCAAGACAGGTCTAAAAATGGACTTCGAAAATAAAGGGGTAAAATTATAATTTTATTTTTGAAATACGTTGCCCATATTCATAGGAGTCTACAGCTGATAATTCATGAAAACAAGTTAAAAATGAGGTTTAAATCAAAGAAAAACTATTTTCAAGCTTTATCGGCAAAAACCCAAAAAAAACATTTTGACATAAGGAATTAAAGTTGTTTTGAACATAAAATCGAGGTGAAAATGATAACTATAAGATTAGAAAATTTACCCATGGAAAAAATCTTAAAAACTCCTTTGGAATTGCCTAAATTCGAGCTCTCAAGCCTCAAAAATTGTGAAGATGGAATTTTGATTCTCAACTTGGATGAAAATCACATAAAATAAAATAGTTGTACTTGGGAAGTGGGAAAATGGAGTTCTAAATTGATAGAAAATTATTCTACAAGAACAATGCATCAAAAATCATCAAAATCGGAGCTTCCTAGCTCCCAAAATGAAAAAAATGTAAATTTGGGGTCTTATACTCAGCGATGGTCGCTTAAGCAACCTGATCAGAGGCTAAAATGTCGCTTTCACAAACTTTTGATCGCGACCAAGTCAAATGGTCAAAGCTCGCTTTCGCGTACACACAAGCACCATCAAAGTCAAAAATTTTATTTTGACCATCAGAACTCATCTAGAACCCTATGAATCTAATCCAATAGTAAGTTTTTATTGTAAACCACTTACTGGATCCAATGGAATCATCAAAACTTTCATACAATATTCCTTTGAATAAATATTGATCCAACACCGATAGTTCCATTTTTCATATAATTCGCCTAGTAGCCCTAAACAAGTTTGAAAGCCTCAAGACCTGAACAAAGGATCTCCCTAACCTAAAATCAATATTTTGAAGCTGATGGAATTGTCAAAATTCTCATCGAAGGTCATCTACTATGAGTTTTGGCTAGATATTCAAACCAAAACAATGAAAGCTTCAAAATAGGGAAATGAACCTAAAATCCAAAAGACTGTCTGATCACCAAACTGATAGTTTCGGTAAGTCATAAATGACCCATAGCCAATGTGAAAAGGATCTAAATACTGGAAACACAAGAAAATTGAGAAAATGACTTGGAGGGTCATTATATTTTACTTGGGTCATGTTCTTAGATAACAAATATGATACCTTCAAGACCTTCAAGAATTTTTAAGTTTTCAGTGAAAAGATTCAAAGAGACAAGGGTTACTACATCACTGCCAGTAGAAGTGATGGGGGAAGAATTTAAGAATAAAGATTTCAAAATCTTTTGTGATACTCTTGGATACACTCATAACATCTCAACTCCAAGATCTCTTCAATAAAATGGTGTGGTTGAATGGAAAAATAGAACACATCAAGATATGGCTCGAACCATGATTTGTGAACTCTCTCTCCGATATAAATTCTGGGCAGAAGTAGTTAGCATTCCATGTCATGTTTTGAACAAGTATCTTACTAGACCTATTCTAAATAAAACTCCATATGAGCTTTGTAACAATAAAAAAAACCCAACATTGGGTACTTCCATGCATTTAGCTCAAAATATTTTGTTCATAACAATAGCAAGGACAACATTGGTGAGTATGACCCACGAAGCAATGAAGGTATTTTTATGAGCTACTCTAACTCTAGTGGATCATATACAATTTTCAATAAACATACTATTTGCATTGAGGATTTTATACATGTTTTTTTGATGATACTAATCATTGTTTAAAGAATGCTAGCTGATGTTGGGTGTATTTATGCATTCTAGTGTCACCATTCTAGCCTTTTTATCTTTGTTATGAGGAAAATTCTAAGATATAATGGTTTATAATGAGATAAATATGTTAAAACATGTTTTTATATGGTTCAAGGTGAATTCCAAGCAATTTTGTGCCAAAAAGAATCAATTAGAGTTTAATAGAAAAAACTAGTCGTTCTAGCGTAAACTAGGTGCTTGTCTAGCCTCTCTTGTTGGATTCTATTGCATTTTATGTGTTCATTATTGTTTTAAATGTGTTATTATATATGGAACTAAGGTTTATGAGTTTACAAGGGTCAAGTGGATCAAGACAAGAGTCAAAACAACAAGTTAAAGATCAAAGTGAAATTTGCCTATGCTTAGCTCTTGTTTATATTTCATCGCGTTGGATGTTGTGTTTTTTTGAGCTATAAATTATTGTTTTTAATTCTATAGGATGCTTGTTGAATGGAAAATGATGATACGTGAAGGATACGCAAGCTTCAAATCAAGTGGAAACAACTCGAAAAGGCTTGGAATGGATCACGAAAGCACAAAACACAGCTTGACACCAATTTGGACACCTGAAAAGTATTGGGAGAGTTTCAGAGCGTGAGAAGGATTCTTGGTGCATGCGAAACATCAATAGGCTCATAAGGGACCCAAAACTCTATTTATGTGTGATATGCGTGTATCACATATCCATTCCGACGTAATACAACATGTGCTTCATGCTTTACTTCAGGGGTCCCAATGCCTTAGAGAAATTTAAGAATCCACCTTCCAGTGAGTGCATGTGAATAGAATGCGACACATGCTCCACTTCACACCTGGGCGTTTCATTCCAATTTGACTCCAACATAGATTTGGCTTACCCTTATGCTACATATACATGTTGTATCACGTTTTTACATACTTCTGGACGTATTTTGGAGATCAAGGGGCTGGTACAACTTCATACTTAGGTTTTTATTAATTTCATTTAATTATACATATTTTTCTTCATTAATTACAACCTTGTGATTGGGATTATGACTATGCGTGGCTAAACGCCCTCTTTCTGGGGTTGAAGCTAAGAACATGAGTATTATAGTTTTGAATTGAATTCATTTGATTTGCTTATCACTGTTGGTTGTTTGCTTATTATTTTTACAACTATTTTATGGATTTATCACCCGTATAATATATCTATTGTTGACCTTATAAACTCAGGAAAGAGAATAGGGAGATAGAACATGGGAATAAGTAGAGTATGATTTGTTTTTCTTTATGAAATAAGAGCTTCAAATTAGTATCTATTTCAGGGATGTACTTAGATACCATACTTGATTCATATGTAGGATGATATTTGTAAAGAACTGAAGTGAATAATTATATCCCCACTCAACAATGTAGGTGCCATGTTCAACTTAGGTAAATGATTAGAGGTTGGCAAACCGTAATCATGTAATAAACCCTATGAATCAACAACCACGATAAGTAGATTAACGAATAAAGTTCAAGACGTAATATGATTGTTCGAAGTGCTTTAAACCTGGGTTTTCTCCTATTGATTGTCTTTAGATCCTTACTAATGTTTTTTTTATTTTTTTGCAATTATAAATTACAAACTTTCTTTTTGGTTACGTTTGCATCAATTGAATCTAAATTATGAACTGAAATTAAATCGCCGCCAAATCTTGTCTTTGTGGGATTGATATTCGTCTTTCTTGAAGGCCACTATATTACTTGTCAGACCATGTACACTTACGTGCACACCTGAGTCGCAACAAGTTTTTGGCGCCGTTGTCAGAGACTTGTGATTTGGCAATTGTTTATTTTAGTTTTACTTTTAGGTTTATTTGGTGTTTTTACACTTGGTCTTGGTTTTGTTCTTGCAGGAAATAGGTTTTTAAGTTGATAAGCTGTCAAGGAATCAAGATTTGGTAGAACCAAGCCCGAAACTCAAACAACTTTACCATCAATGAAGGAGAGAAGCAATCCTTCTCCCTAGAATTCCTCAAAACAAAGAAGGCCAAGAGAATACTATTCCTATGAATGAACAATAAGCAGCTGGTATAAAGGTGAGGAAAGTGGCAGTCCCACTTCCAACGAACTTGACTTCCCTAATTCAAAGACCAGTAGCTGGGAGGAACTTTGAGTTGAAACATAATATGGTGCAGCTTCTTATTAGCAGTGGACAGTTTGCAGGGCTTTCATACGAGGATCCACAAGTCCACTTGTAGACCTTCATTAAGCTTACAGATACATTTACTCCGACTAGGGTGACTCCAGATTATGTGAGGCTGACACTGTTTCCCCATTCACTTTTGGGGGAAGCTAAAAGGTGGTTGAATGTGAAGCCAGCTAATTCAATCACATCATGGGATGACTTAGCCAAAAAGTTCCTCATCATATTTTTTCCATCAGGCAAGACTACGAGACTTCGTAGTGAGATAGTGAGATTCAAACAAAACCCTAATAAAAACCTCTATCGTGCTTGGGAATGTTTCAAGGTTCTTCTTTAGGAGTATCCACACCACCAACAGTCTACTGAGGTACTTGTTCATAATTTTGTAGAGTCTCTTAATCACAATACAAATATTTTGCTAGATTCAGCCGCAGGTGGTCAAGCACTGGAATTGACTTATGATGAGCTGTACACATTGTTGAACCGCATAGCACAAGAAAATCCAGATTGGCATTCAGATTCTAGAAGTACCATAAAAAGAATTATGGGTGTATTAGAGGTGGACTAATTCATAGCCTTATCAACATAGGTTTCTGCACTACAAAATTTGTTCAATATATCATTTAGCAGAATGAAGTTGGTTGTAGAACAACCTCTAGCCACAATAAATGCCATTCAATAAGCTGCAGGTTAGTGTGAGGTATGCAGAAATAATGGCCATTCAGCGGCTATGTGTGCTTCAAATCTAAAATTTGTGATCTACGTAGGTAATGCTTAAAGTCCAAATTACAATAATGCCTACAACATAAAGTGGCAAACTCAGCCACCAAATTAGTCATGGAATTCTCCACAACCTCATGCCCAGTCAAATCAGTAAACTAGCAACACGGAGGAGATGTTGAAGCATATCCTAGCTAACCAGACATAGTTTTCTAGAGACTTAAAGAATCAGCAAGCGACCACAAAAAGTTTAGAGTTGCAAATGGTTCAATTATCACAAGCACTATACGCCAGACCAAAAGGTGGGTTTCCAGTAGATACAAAAAATCCAAAACAAGTCTTGGCAATCACCTTAATGAATGGTAAAGAGCTTCAAGGAGAACCTCCCAAGGTAAAAACGGAGGTAGCTGCTGATATGGTGACCCAACAGGTAAATGACAGAGTTGTTAAATATTCAAAGAAGTCTGAGTACTTAAAGGAAAAAGTGGTTGTAGAAGAAGTAAAGAAGAGTTTGTTACACCCCTTCCCACAAAGGCAAATTAAAGCAAAGGAGGACGTCATGTTTAAGAAGTTCATTGATACATTCAAAGAGCTTCATATTAATTTACCTCTTTTAGATATTTTACACAGTATGCCTAAGTAAGCAAATTACTTAAGGGATGTGGTGGCAAAGAAGGTAAAATTGCAAGATGAGGGAGCAATACTACTAAATGAAGAGATTAGTGCAGTAATAACGCAGAAAATCCCAAGGAAATTAAAAGATCAAGGGAATTTAGCCATCCCTATTCAAATTGGGAGTTAATAGGTTCATGTACTGAGTGATTCAGGGGCAAGTATAAATTTGATGCCCTTATCTCTATTTGAAAAATTAGGCTTGGGAAAGCCTAGATCGACCACTATGGTTTTGCAGCTAACAGACAGTTTCATGGCATATTCAAAAGGAATAATTCATGATGTCCTCATTAAGGTTGGTAAGTCTGTTATTCCTGCTAACTTTATTGTTCTTGATTTTGAGGCAAACAAATAGGTACCAATTATGTTGGGGCATCCATTTTTAGCAATCGGAGAAGCATTAATTGATGTTACAGATGGCACGCTCAAGATGAGGGTAGAGAATGAAGCTATGGTGTTTGATGTATATAAAGCACCCACAATTATATCATAAGTTAAAGAATTGTGTATGATCAATGTTATTAAAGGGTAAAAGTGTGGGGTGGCTAGTCCACAAAAGACCTCTTAAAACTACCTGATTGAGAAGCCTAAGACTCTATCTCCTAAGCCTGACATGATAGAAGTTGATAAGACTAAAAGGCTAAAGTTGAGAAACTTGTTGCTCTTGAAAATTCACACCCAAAAGTTGTGAAAAGTATAAGAAGATTATCTCTGAGTGTGAGGAAAAATATAAAGGAATATGGTTGAGTTGAGATGAGTCGTGCCACGACATTAAATCAGGTGCTGCTTGGGAGGCAACCCAAGTTAATTTAGGTATGTTTTCTTTTCAGTTTTTAGTTTTATTTCACGTAGTGTTTATTTTTGGTTGAATCACAGGTTAATGGAAAGTCTGAGTACCATAAACTTGAGCTTGAAGCATGGAAAACATGAAGTGTGGGATCCTATGGATCACCTTTATTCAAAAAGATGCTGCTAGCAAGGCCTAGAGGCCTTTTAAATTTGCTTTGGAGACAAAGTATATTTTTAAGTGTGGGGTGGGAAAATTCCCAAATTTTGGCTCAATTTAAAAAAATTTAGGATAGGAATAAGTGAAACATTTTTGTTGGTGCTATTTTTTATTACATGATGCAAGTGGATTTATTTGAAAAAGCATGTTGATTGAATGAATTACTAATTTTTAGACTCCTAGGCTCATGTTTATGACTCTAGTACGTGTTGGCTTAATTTTGAATTTGTGTTATTGTTTGGTGGGGAGTATATGATAATCCTATGAGTTGAACATGTACCATGTGCGTGTGAGGTATTTGTATATTTCTTGTTACATGTGATATCTAGAACTTTCCCGGTGTATGTGTGTGAAGCGAAATAAAGAATGTGGGTTTAGGAGATGGTATAGGCATTTCTTTGATAGCCTTGTTTTATATGTTATAATTGTCCTACCCCTGTGCTTTATCCTAGTTAACCACCATTGAGCCTTTAGCCTTTTCTTCGAAAGCCTCATGTGTAGCCTAATCTCCTTCTTTGATAGACCATAATTTGATCCAAAAAGCTCTTAAGTGTTTTAATTGAAAAAAAAATGAATTAGTAAGGAGTGTGAGAAATTGAAGAAGAAAAAGGTGAAATTGTGCCCCCAAGGTAATAGTTATTAGTGCATAATTGATGTGTGGTGGATGGTTGTGATATAATTTATGTTAAAAATATTGCCATAATTATGGAAAAAAAGAAAAATTGATTCTTGTGGTAGTGAACTATGTGTCCACCAAGTGTTTGTGAAAATGCTTAAAAGAGATGGGGCGAAAATAAAAGGTATGGGAGGATGACAAAGTGTAATTTGGCTGTTGGAGATTGATTTTAAATGTTTAATGTAGTGTATTAAAGCGCTTAGAGACGTTAGTCACTATTCCCAAATAGTTCCTACCCATCCCTTAGCCTACATTACAGTCTGAAAAAGTCTTAATTGATCCAAAGCTTTACATTCGACGATTAGTGGAGCATTACACGAAGGTCTAGCTTATGGTTCATTGTGTGTAACTTGTGAATTCTTTTTTAGAGTGGGCAAAATTTGATTCTTGTACCCATCATGTTATGAATTGCTTAATTGTGAGTGATTATGGGTAACTCTCTTATTGTAAGGGCACATGTTTGATGAATATGGGTGATTTGTATGATGTCTTTGATTGAATGATAAGCATGAGTTTTCCAACTAGGTGAGTCAATTCTTGAGGCTAGGATGTTTTGGAGTAGTGTTCATGAGCTTTCAATTGTGTAAAAAACATGCTTAGGTTAGTAACTTGCACTCTACGTATTCATTGTAGTACTAGCTTGAATTTCGTGCATTTAGTACAAGTGTAGAGTCTCCTTAGTTGATGATTATTTTAGTAAAGATTTGTTTGAGGATGAACAAGGTTTTAAGTGTAGGGTGGTGATCTTGGGTGTATTTATGCATTCTAGTGTCACCATTCTAGCCTTTTTAGCTTTGTTGCGAGGAAAATTCTAAGATATAATGGTTTATAATGATATAAATGTGTTAAAACATGTGTTTATATGGTTTGGTGAATTCCAAGCAAGTTTGTACCAAAAAGAATCAATTAAAGTTCAGTAGAAAAAACTAGTCGTTCTAGCATAAGTTAGGTGCTTGTCTAGCCTCTCTTGTTGGATTCTATTACATTATATGTGTTCCTTATGGTTTAAATGTATTATTATATATTGAAATAATTTTTATGAGTATACAAGGTTCAAGTGGATCAATACAAGAGTCAAAACAACAAGTTAAAGATCAAAGTGAAATTTGCCTATGCTTAGCTCTTGTTTCTATTTCATCGTGCTGGATGTTGTGTTGTTTTGATATCTAAATTGTTGTGTTTAATGATATAAGATGCTTGGTGAATGGATAATGATGATATATGAAGGATATACAAGCTTCAAATCAAGTGGAAACAACTCGAAAAGGCTTGGAATGGATCACGGAAGCACAAAACACAACTTGATACCAATTTGGACACCTGAAAAGTATTGGGAGAATGTGGGAAGGATTCTGGGAACATTCAACACAACAATAGACTCAGAAGTGACCCAAAATAGTGTGTACGTATGATATGTATGCGTCGTAGGCTCCATTCCGGCGCAATACAGCGTGCGCTGCACATTTTAGTTCAAAGGTCCAATGCCTTAGAGAAATTTTAGAATCCACCGTCCAGTGAGTGCATACGAATAGCATGCGACGCATGCTTCACTCCACACCTAGGCGTTTCACTCCAATTCAACTCCAACACAGACTTGGCTTACCCTTATGCTATATATACATGTTGTATCACATTTTTACATATATTTGAATGTATTTTGGAGATCAAGGGGCTGCTACAACTTCATATAGGTTTTTATTAATTTCATTTATTCATACATGTTTTTAGTTATTAATTACAACCTTGTTATTCCGATTATGACTAAGCTGGCTAAATGCCCTCTTTCTTGGGTTGAAGCCAAGAACATAAGTATTATAGTTTTGAATTGAATTCATTTCATGTGCTTATCACTGTTGGTTATTTGCTTATTCTTTTTATAACTATTTTATGGGTTGATCACCTATAGAATACATCTATCGTTGACCTTGTAAACTCAGGAGAGAGAATAGGGAGATAGAACATGGGACTAAGCAGAGTATGGTTTGTTTTTCTTTACGAAATAAGAGATTCAAATTAGTATCTAGGACAGGGATGTACTTAGATACCATACTTGATTCATATGTAGGATGATATTTGTACAGAAATTAAGTGAATCATTACATCCCTGCTCAACAATGTAGGTGCAAGTTTCAACTTAGGTAGACGATTAGAGGTTGGGACACCGTAATCATACAATAAACCCTGTGAATCAACAACCACGATAAGTTCAAGACGTAATATGATTGTTAGAAGTTCTTCAACCATGTGTTTTCTCCTATTGATTGTCTTTAGATCTTTACTTACGTTTTTGTTTATTTTCTTGCAATTATATACTACAAACTCTGTTTTTGGTTATGTTTGCATCAATCGAATCTAAACTATGAATTGAAATTAAATCGTTGTCAAATCTTGTCTCTGTGGGATCGATATTCGGCTTTCTTGAAGGCCACTATATTACTTGTCAGACCACGTACACTTGCATGTGCGCCTGAGTCACAACATTAGCTCTGTAGGTAATGGGATTAAACAGGTACAGGCTAACAAAACTCCTTCTACTAAGGTTGACTCCTCCTCAAAACCCACTAGCACGAAAATAAATCAGTCTACCAGTATTTCAAATGATCAAATTGAACAAGAAGCAATTCTAAATGAATGGAAAAATGAGCCTCACTATCCAAAGAACTTCATTATTTGTGATCCAACAGAAGGAATGCAAAAAAGGAATTCCATTAGAAGGAATGCGAACATAGCTCTTATATCTCAATTCGAACAAAAGAAAGTTAATGAAGCCTTAGAAGATGATAGCTAAGTGAAGCTATGAAAGAAAAACTTGAATAGTTTGACAGAAATAATGTGTGGACCCTTGTTCCAAAACCAAAAAATGTCCTTATTATTGGAACCAAATGGATAATCATAAATAAAATGGATGAATCAGGTAAAGTTGTGTGAAATAAAGCTCGTCTAATCTCTCAAAGCTACTCACAAAAAGAAGAAGTCAACTATGATGATACCTTCGCACCTATAGCAAGGTTAGAAACCATTAGAATTTTACTTGCTTATGCTTCCTATAAAGGGTTCAAATTATTTCAAATGGATGTTAAAGTGCTTTTTTAAATGGTTTTATTTATGAATAAGTTTTCGTGAAACAACCCCCTGTTTTTTAAAATCCAAACTTTCCATATCATGTTTTTAAACTTTCCAAAGCTTTCTATGGTCGAAAATAAGCTCCTCGAGCTTGGTATGTTAGACTGAGAAACTTTCTAATTGAACATAATTGCACAAGAGAAAAAATTAATAATACTTTATTTATCAATCAAACCTTCTCTGGAAATTGATTATTTAAATTTATGTTGATGATATTATCTTTGGAACTACTAATGTTGTTTGTGCAAGGAATTCTCTGAGTTAATGTAGAGTGAATTACAAATGAGCATGATGGTAGAATTAACATTCTTTTTTAGATTACAAATCCATTAGTGTTTTGAGGGAACATTCATCTCCCAAGGTAAATATACTAAAGATCTCATTCAAAGATTTAGAGTGAAAAATGTCAAACCATCTAGTACTTCTATGAATTCTACTTGTATTCTGGAGTCATGTGAAGATGGAAAAATATTTATGAAACGAACTATTGTATCATCATTAGTTCACTCTTATATCATACAACCAGTCGACCTGACATTCTCTTTAGTGTATGTAATATGTCAGGTTTCAGTTAGCTCCTAAAGAAGCTCATTAATTGCTGTGAAATGTATTAGATACCTTATTGGTATAAGCTGTTGTGATTTATGGTATGCCAAGTCCACTGACATTATTTTAAAAGGTTTCTCTGATTCAGATTATGCAGGTGATAAAGTAAATAGAAAAAGCACCAGTGATACTTTCCAATTCATGGGACAATCCCTTGTGTCATGGAATAGCAAGAAACAAAATTATGTCTCTCTATCCACCACTGAATCTGAATATATTTCCATTGGATTATGTTGTGCCTAGATTCTTTGGATGTCATATCAACTCATTGATTATGATCTATGCTTTAAATATGTCAAAATATTCTGTGATAACTGTAGTGCTATTTGCTTGTCTAAGAATCTTGTGAAACATTCTAGAGCAAAATATATTGATGTTAAGCATCATTTTATTTGAGATCATGTTTCAAAAAGAAATATTGAATTATCTTTTGTGAGTACTAATTTTCAATTAGCTGACAATTTTACCAGACCTCTACTTGAAGAAAGATTTTTTTTTCTCTCATAAAATCGCTTGGCATAATTGAAAAAACTTTTTAAGACAAGGATCATGTTTTTAAAAAATTCCCCACTTGCTCTTATTTGGTTGTCTGTGCTCTGGCATTCTTTCTTTTTGATTGATTTTAAAGGGGGAGAAATATTATATTTAATGTAATCTTTTAGGAAATGTCATTGAGGGGAGAGCCACTCATTCAGGAGGAGAACTTAAACGAGAAAGTAGTTCAATTTTTTTCTTTTGTCATCCATCAAAAAGGGGGATATTGATAGTGTTTTGTTAAGATTTTGATGAATGATCATTGAATTCGTGTTGATTGCAGGAATTTCAGTTTGAATAATACTCAAAAAGGAAAGAAAGATTGCTGCAGAATTTAAGAAGAGTAAATCAAGAAGATTGAAAAGAACGAAAAAGATATGGTGCTCTAAATAGATTGAAGAAATCCTATAGGAAGATTCTATTGAGTAACAAAAGGCTTGGCAAGAAAGGAAAAGGATCTGTTGCATTAAATAATGGGATTGCCGCATCTTGAGCATATATTACTTAGTTATATTTCTCTTTTAGTCTTTACTTATTCTAGGAAAATGAATATTTCTTATTCAATTTCCTAAGAAGAAAAATTCTTTAGGTTGCCTTTAATGCTTCCAACGGCTAGTAGTCCAATCAAAACCTTCTCTAGTTCTTTGCTCAACTTTACTCAAGTATTGTATTCTCTTAAAGGTTTACTGTGTCATTAAAAAGAGAGGAGATAAATACATAGTTGATTAGGTATTGTAGCAGAGTGTGAATAAAAAAGAAAAGTGTGTGAGTCAAAGACAAAAAACTTGACTCAATCTTGTACTTTGATATTATTAACAAAGATCTAGTAGAATCCTTTGCAACCCAAGGAAACTGGATTAGACATATTAGAGATCCCAACCAGTATAAAATTTTAATGTTATTTACTGTTAGCTCTTTACTTTTGAAGTCTTTATTATTGAAATCAATAGGCGACTGTCTATTAAAGGAAGTCGACTGTCTGTTTAAAAAAGGAGAAATTCACCCACCCACTCCCTTACTATTTTCACAAAACTCGTATTCGAGTTTGAATAATTCTATTTGTGCCTAGTAGATACCATTTGGGGCAGCGCTCCCTATCAAGAATTATCTCATGCCCAACCTACACAATTTTAAGTAGATGGAACAATAATGATATGTTACTTTATTCATACAAAATTAGAGAATTTGAAATCCTAGGGAAAAATAGGGTTAACGTGAATACTAGTAATCGTGCTCGCTGAAACCTACAATTATTGATGCTTCTCTCCCCTTAATTTCCATTAATTATGTTTCCACAATGCACGGAGAGCAACTATAGTTACTGCACTCTTTTTCTGGACTAAAAGAGAAACACAAGAATTTATTTTCAATGATAGATTATGTATAATTCATATATAATCTTTAAATCTATTAACTAAGAAAATAAAGATAGCCAGAAAAAATAATGATAATGAATGCGAGGGGGAACTTTAACCTAAATAAAAAAAAAGAAGAAAATAAAAGAAAAAACTATGAATATTTTCCTCTTTTTCTCTTACCATATATCTTAGGAGTCCTCTTTCACATACACAAGTAAAACAGAAAACCTGCCAAAGTTAATTCACTATATTTTAGTTTAAAAATCTCCATAAGGAACATTACACTTTCACGACATTATTATTGAAAAAATAAAATTAAAAATAAAAAATATTATATACATGGACTAAGAATTCTAGATGAAAAAGAATTGATTATACATTGCACTTATTAAATTTGTGGTAAGTATTAGTTATTACTAATTCTTTATCACAACGTATTAGTATATTTGTAATGACCCATTTTGTCGTTACTAAATTATTCATAATAAATTCCTGAAGAATTCTTAATTTTCATTTCTCAATATTAACTTGGGTCCAAAATAGCCAATATTTTATTATTATGACACCTCAAATTTTTTGGTGAAGGTTTTAGCCTGTGGATGTGTCTAGATAGACTCAAGCTTGATGAATTTAAATTAATAGTGAGTGCTAACATCAATATTTTAGTTTTGAAAGTTGTTTAGATATGAATTAAGGTCTTACAATATCCCTACCATAAAGTTACGTATAAAACTTTCTTTTCGATATAATTAAATATAGATTATTATTAGGGCAATGTAATGCCCCAAGAACCTATCCCGAGACGTCACATGGTGCACAAGGCCACACGTGGCCTCAAGCTAACCCTCTAAACTTGTCATCACTTTCAGAACTCATTATAGAGCAAATCATGCTAAGATAAAGAAGAATAACCATGTCATGAACCTACTGAAACATGAAATAATATTGTCCTATACAAACAAAATACTGGAATCTCTGTACACGCTGGTACACTAGTCTGACAAAGCCTCTACTACATGGGACTGAGGAGCCATTGGGACAGATCCCTAACTGACTCGTACTGAACTGAAAGTAAACAACCATCTATTAACAAGACAATTGGAGACACAGGTCCTCGAACCATGAGGACTCACCAACTGCAGAAGTGTAGAGGAAGGTACTCAAAGATCACTGTCGCTGCTGAGACTGAGCAACTGAACCTATATTATGAGAAAATATAAAATACAAAAGAGTATGGGAGTTAGTACTTGGGAATGTACTGAGTATGTGGGGGTGGATGCAACATTTAAATAATATCATAAATGTATAAGAAAATCATGCATATTGACCATAATAATTCTCTTCGCTAGAATTACCTGAAACATTTTTCTCATAAATCATCAGTAGTAATACATGCTTCATCAATCTCATAAATCATTTATCTCAACTCAAACTCTTAAACTCATGACTTAGAGTGGCTCGGTAACTCAAGAGACTTAAATCATTATGGACGTGGGAGTTTCTTACAACCGACATGACTACACCATGTGAACCGCATGGAGTCCAACTTTTTGCCCTCCTAAGAAGAGAACCCCACATTGGCAGAGGTGTTGTACTCTTGCCAGGGAGTACAACCTCAATCTCATCTTCACAATCTCATACTTGGCCTTTGGCCCATAATTATCAACATCAATCCTACGGTGGCACGTAGTTTTGGGGAAATACCAAATTTCTCGCTTGATGATAAATACTCCTCCCAGACTCAGCTCAGAATGCGTTAGGAAATCTACCTCAATCAATATCAACTCAGGGTTCTATTATAAAGACCAAAACATAAATATATATCTCATCTGAAAATCATAAACATCTTGTGGATTCCTAACTCGACTCAACTCAACACAAGCTTTCTCAATATCAAGTACATTTGTTTGTCAAATCATTTCAAATATCAAAAACTTCATGGAAACATCATAAGACTCATTCTTGCCTCTCAATTTCACATATCAATATACATTCAATAGTCGAATTTCTCATGGAAGGGCATAACTCATGACACTTGTCTCAAATCATTCAAAAATCATCAATTCGTAATAAAAATATTCAACTCATGGAACTTGACTTAAATTGCTTAGAAATCATCAATACATAATGATAATATACGGCTCATGGAATAATTTCTCAATTTAATAAATATGATTGTGAAATAATCATAAATATCAAACTTATTCAACTCAAATCTCATAAATCATTAATAGAGAAATTTGGGTGTAAACCCACTTGCAATATCATGTAAATCAATAATAGAAAGTAAATCTTTGGGCACAAGAACGAAAGGAGTGTTTTCAAACCCCACATACCTTAGATTTTGATTTTGAAGATATAGAAACTTGCTTGAAACTTCTTTCTCACACTTTTAGACCAATACCTTACTGCCTTTGACTTGAGGAGCTTAGTTCTTGAACAATTTAAGGAAATTTATGGGAGATTTCTTGAATTTCTTGGAGATGATTTGATTTTTGGGTTTGGAAGAAACCCTAGGTTTCTAGAGAATTCTTAAAAGAATTTTGGAGAGAAATGGAGAGAAAATAATCTTTTCTTCTCTGCATAGATATATATATAAGGCCACAAGGAGCGGAAATGACCAAGATGCCCTTTTGAAAAATGTTAAAATTTGCTTATCGGGGCCTATGATGGTCTGTCAGAGGGACTGATGGTCCACCAAGTCTTCCGTTACTCGAACACCAAAACTAGAACGTTCTGCCTCGACGTGATGGTTGACCTGACGATCCATCATAAAAGTGATGGTCCACCAAGTCGTCTATCACTTGAGGGCCAAAAATAAGACATTCTGTCTCGGTCTGACGAACACCTTGACGGTCCGTCAACTTTGTGATGGTCTACCACTTTGACCGTCACACGACATCCCAAAAAGGTAGCTACTACCTTGGCTTAATAGGACACTTGACGGTTCACCAAGGACCTGCCAGTCCACCAGGTCGACCGTCAAACCTGGGTTGTCCCATAGCATTCAGTAAAACGTCCATAACCCACTCATCCAATGTCGAATTTTGATAAAATTGGTATCGATGAAAATATTATTCAATGCTCTACATGACAAAATTTAGGCTTAAGGAATGATCGGGGTATTACAGGCCAACTTCAAATGATCATATCTCATAAAATGTAAAGAGTTAGAGGTCCCATTACCTATCAAATCAAATATATCTGAGTCCTCTTTCCAACGCATAAATTGTTCCTCAATACGAATTCGGAGTAAAATGTTAAGACTATTTTACTGAGCACTGTCCGGACTGAAACGAGATTTCGCTGTAGCGATACTAATTGTATTTAAATCAAATGCAGCCATTTTTAAAGCCTAAAAATCCCAAATTTCATTCCCCAACCCTAAGAGGTGATTTTCCAAAGCTTAAGGTGAAATTCCTTCGTTGAAGTAAGTTTGTTTAATTATTTGTTCATCTTTTAATCTTTTAGCATCTTACAATTCTTAGAAAGACCTTCAATGATGAAATCCTTTGTTGAAATACTCATGGGTAGTTTTAATATGTCCTAGATATGATTCTATACTATAAATTAAAGATTCTTAACACGAATTTCATAAACTAGATTATGAATTTTGATGGTTAGAAACCTTGAATTCCATAAAGATGAGACTTTTTGCATAAAAACCCCATTAATAGAGATGAGTTAAGCTTGAAAGAGCTAATTAATGGCTAACTGATATTGGCGAATGATATAGATCTTGAATTAAGGATAGAACTAGTGATTTTGAATCCCTGAGATATTTGTTTGAAGAGTAATTATTTAATAACTCTTATTATTTCTTGATTTTAGATGGTTGATTATTCCAAGGCATGAAGAAAAATATAACGTTTTCATTGCGTCTTGCTTCATTCAAAAGTTTGGCATCTGGGTAGGCTAGGTTTAATGAGTAGAATATAGTGTTATTATATATTTTCATAATTTAGAATTGATGGGAGAAAGCATGTCTAGGCCTACGGGCATGGAGTTGAGGTGGATAAAGATACGAGTACTAAACTTTAATCCCAAAAACTATATTATAGATTGATTATGTGATATTTCTAATATTATGAGTTATGTCCCCGAAAGGAAATTGTTGTAAATGTAGTACAAGAACATGACGTTATTTTTTTTAGTTGTTCTAGTGATGAACCTAGTTGGGTTGTAATGGTATTAAGTTGTATGTATTGTGCAATAATATGATGAGGAGAAGTATGCTAAGATCAAATATTGATGAGCATAGTAATATATAAGGGATAGATGACTTGAATTAGTGTGATGATTGTATTGTGTGGAAAGAGGTAGAGGATAATGATACGCGTGAATGTGCTAGTTATAGGTGGTGATGTTAGAACCAAAATTGTGGTATTTATGGAGATAATAATATTTTTAATAATTAATGAGTAATTAATGCTCCAATAGTCACTTGTATGCGTAAGAATTAAATAGTTATTTATGTATAATATTCTTGTTTTGATATTAATAAAACTACTATATCTATTTAATGCTCATGAGAGACTAAATTGGTGATAATGATGGTGTAATACCCTAGGAAATTTTTCATTGAAATTTTGTGCGTAAACGTGTTGGGTTCTATCTTCTAGAATGAATTATAAATTTTTCGTGCAAAAGGTCTTAGCTTATGATCCATCATTACGTAGAGTATTGAATAATCTTTCCAACTATATTTGGATCATCCAAAACAACACCCGAGCAACGAATAATGAACATTCCGATCAAACCGTGAATAGTAGTGAACAGTAAAACGTGCAGGAAAAAGTACTAAGGCCTGGCGTATTTTTGCTCCAACTTTAAATAAACATAAATCCTTGTACATAATGATCTGGGTGATCTACTATATATCAACGGAAAGCTCTGTAAGTCCTCTTCCCAATGAAATTAGTTTTATCCAATTTGTCTATCGGAGCAAAAAGTTATGGTCAATCTACTTCAGCCTATCAAAAGCAAATTTTTGGCTCAACTTCAAATGATCATAACTCCTCGTACACAATGATATGGGTGAGATACTATATATCAAAGGAAAGATATGAGATTCCTCTTTCTAATGAAATTGGTTTCATCTAATTTGGATATCAGAGTAAAACGTTATGGTTGATCTACTTCAAACTATCAAAACAATCCACCAAAGGACAGATTCAAAAATTATTTGATTTTAGGGGCGTTTTGGTCATTCCCCCTCACCCAAAATCCATCCAAACCCTATATTAAAGCTATTAGAAGCATCATATGTTATATTTCATCAAATTCCCTCAAAAAGAAAACCCTAAGCTCCTACATCCAACTTTAAGAACCTCCAAAGTTCACCATTAATTCTGCAAATTTATTCAATATTCCAAGTTCCTAGTTCAAGAACTCCAAGAACCATCATTCAAAGGCACGATTAACACCTCAAAAATGAGTATCGATCTAAAGTTCATCATTCAAGGTATGTGGGGGTTTTCAATAAGAACTCTCTTTCGTTCTTGTGCTCAAAAGTAATTTTCTTTACAAAGGCATGATTTTTATTTGATTTTTACGAATTTGAAGCATGAACCCATATCTTATGATGATTATTATGAAATCATGATGTTTATGATTTTGAAAGATGAATTTACATGTGTGGAGATATAAAGCATGAATCTTGAATGATATTTATCATGATTTTGATATTTGGGTCGTGAATCCCCATTGGAAATTATGTTTTTTTTGAGAAAGTGTGTGTTATAAGCACGTTAATGTTGAATATTTGAGATATTTTGAATGATTTGACCTTTTGGTCTTAATGGAGTTATTTTGAACTCGAGTGTGAAAGAAATCCACAACGTGGTTGATTTTGATAGATGGGAAGCATCATGGCTCCCGATGTATCTTTATATATTACTAAAATTGTTTTGTTCTGGATTGTCTTTGAAATGATCTGAGATAAGTCCGGGAGAAATCTTTACCACCGAGTGGGAGGTATAAAGTGACCTTACTTCCCTAGAACTACGTGCCCTCGTAGGAGTGAGCCTGAGGCTGATTTATATAGTGATATCTAGTTTGTGTGAATTTGATATTGATAGCCCTACTCCGATGGCAAGGAAAGACGGCTCTCCTCAACGTTGGTTGTACGTTGAACTCCATGTAGCTCACATGGTTTATGTCAGTTATAGGATCTCCCAGTGTGTGTTTCCTTGTGTCTATGGTGAATGGTGAAGTGATTTGAAAGTGAAATTATGAAAGTTATTCTTTCGAAAGATTTAAATGATATTTACATTATGAGAATTGATATTCTTAATGAACTGAAAGTGATTGACAAATTATATAATGACTCACATGTGTTATTGTACTTATTTCATCCTCTCATGATTATGATGATTTTTTTCAGGCTATGTGAGTCTTTCATACATCCTTCATATTTCTTATAAATATTTATGATGATGATGTTTATACAACTGTATACACCCCCATATAGTCGGTTCCTTTCCATGGTACTGACCGACATCTTCGGATGTGGGCTGCATTTTCTCAGAATGTAGGTTCAGGTGCTCAGTTCTAGGTTTGACAGTGATTCTTTAGGCACGCTATTCTACATCATCTGTTGTGGTGAGTCCTCATGTTTCGAGGACGTGATGTCTGATGTTGGTTTCATGGAATTATTTACATTTGATAACTGAGTATGAGTCAGTTGGGGTATGTCTCAATGGCTCGTTGGTTTTATTAATTTTCTTAGAGGCTTATCAGACTAGCATAGATTTTTGGAGTTGACTAATAAGTCATATTTTGTTATCTTTCTGAAATTCTTTTATTCTTGAACGATGATTACTCTATTGATATTTGAGAGTTATTTATGGAAAACCCATTGATTTGTGTTAAACTGAATGAAAATGGCTCAAAGGGTTAGCTTGGGGCGAATCGTAGCCTCAAGCACCGTGTGATGCTTCGGGACCTATTTTCTGGGGCGTTACAGATGGTTTATTGAATTGTGCCTATGAGTGGCTTTTTTGATAATGATAACTCCATAAAGTAATGATATGAATACTTCGGACATGCTTGATATTGTTGATGTTTGGATTGTTAATGCATTTATAAAGGATTATTGAAAATTTACTTGATGGAATTGTCTTATAACTTTAAGTGTACTTATAAACTTGGTACATTGTGTTGTATGCTATGAGGTTGTGTAAATTTGATATTGATCATACTTTTTTATGTTGGATTGGGTATCACACGATATGGATAAGTATATGTTGGATCGGGTACCACGCCAGTACGGATATGTATATATTGGATTGGGTACCACGCCGGTACAAATGTGTATATGTTGGATCTTATACCACACCGGTACAGATGTGTATATGTTGAATCGGATACCATGTCGGTACGGATATGTATATGTTGGACCAGGTACCACGATGGTACGAATATGTATATGTTGGATCGGGTACTATGCTGGTACGGATATTTATATATTGGATAGGGTACCACGCCGGTATGGTACATGAACATAGATTGTTTCCTACAGGTTATGACTATTTGGGCAAAAATAAGTCCCATAGCATGTGTGTACATATTTGTGTTGAGTCTGTGGATGTTTACAGTATGGTTGATACTCTTGATGGTTATGTGGCTTGTTTGTGAGCACTGTTTGATTTGTTATTGTTGTATTATTGATTCATTAGGTATTTGATTGTGTGATATGTATTTGAAAAAGTTACTTATATGTTGGTTGGCTTGCTTCATTTATATGTGTTTTAATCGTAGCTTACCAGAATGCTAGTTATCATTCTCTAATATTATAATAGAGCATTTGGTTGTTAGCCCGAGAGCTTAGTGTGGGTTTTGTATGATTACGAATTTGTTCCTGTGAATATGAGTAATGAAATAGATAAGGTGAATAAAGAAAAATAGTGATGTATTAGCATTGAATTGTGGTTGATGATGTGAACTAATGAGGCTAGAATGTGTTAGTAGTAAATATAATATGGGTGGAGTTGGAAGAGTAGTTGGATGTTGTAAGTTATATAGGTAAAGTAATAATGCTATTACAATCTTAGTGGAATTATATTCCATTAAAGATGTCAGGATTTATTTTTCTTAATTTTATTTTATGATTATATGAACTAACACGATTGGCTGACGATGCCTTCCAGTACATGTGGTTGTACTGACCCTACTCTTCTACACTCCTTTTTGGAGTGTAGACTGGATACAGGTTAGTTGCAGTTACTAGAAGGATGACGATATTCAGCACTAACTTCTGCATTTTCTTCCTGGCAGATGCTAAAGTCTTTGTATTATTTATTTCATTGTCGGTCCATGTTACAATAGGTAGATCTTGTACGTGTCTAGCCAAGTCTTGGGATAGTGAAGGACATTTGTAAAAAATTTATTTATTAGTATTTAATTTACTTTATATTTCCTTAAAAATAGAAGTCTTCCGCATATTTTTAGTTGGGTAATAAGGGTTCTCCTAGCTACTTAGAATAGCGTAGGTTCCCGCACAATCCGTTAATCTGGATCGTAACAGTTGGTATCAGAGCATTAAGTTCACCAGTCCCAAAAGTATAAGAGCAATGTCAAGTAGAGTTCTGTAGATTGGTGTTTAGGGTCCCACACTTAATCTTTGGAAGGCTATGAGGCATGTAGAAATTTTTTTTTTTCTTTCTCTCCATTGTGTCATCCTAATCTTGGACTATTAGATTGAAGCTAATTCGTATCTAGACAATTCTAATTGGTATCTTAACAGAGCTCAATTGGAATGTAGTTAATTCCAATTGGTATCTTAGTAATTTTGATTTAAAAAATCTAGAAGATTTTAATTGGTATTTGTTAATAAGGTCTAAAAGTTATTTTTAATAGGTAAAGACTTAAGAAAGTTGTGAACTTATTGATTGCTTGTTTTGATATTTGGCTAAACTTGTGTTGCTAGACTTTTGCCATTGTTGTGAATTGTTTTTATTTGGATTAAGTGATGAAAATTGATCAAGTTATTTTTATTGATAATCGTGATGAAATTATTTGATTTCTTGTTATTGTGAAACTAGCAATTCTATGGTGCTTACTTTTTTTTGTACTATTATACTGATCAAATTGATGGAATGAGAATTGAGAGGATAATATGAGAACATGATGTGAAGAAAAGATGGTGAAAAAGTTACATAAATAAAATACTGAGGTGATATGTGTTTTCTGTAATGAGGGGTTCTTGTTAACGATGTTCTGGATGGATCCTTGTGTGGTTCAATTATTTGATATTATGTGGGGATCCTTGTATGGTCCGATCATTGAGACTATATTTAGAATTTTTGTGCATTTCTATTATTGAAATTATAATAAGTTCCTTGTGAGGACTAGCTAAGTGACATTATTTTTATGGTCATTATGTGAACAGATTTTTAATGCTTGGAAAAATAATGAGTTTTAAATAAAAGTGAAAAATATTAGTATAGATTGTTGATACCTACAGAATTTGATTGATTCGATAACTTGTCTGGAATGTGATATTGGTGATGAAACTGTTAATGACCTGTAATCAATTTATTTTGTTTGGCCTTTTTTATGTATTAGTGGTGTGGGAACCACTCTTGAAGTATTTACGAGTTAAGTAAAGCCCGTAATAAAAAATATTGTTAGATAAAAATAAGAACGACTCAGTATATCTTAAATTGATATTAGTGATATTGGGTGTTTTGGCTTGACAATGAAGTGTTTGACATGTGAAAAATATTGAGTTAGTGATTGTTTGGGCATAAGTTTTAGCTGTGGATTTATGCATTAGTAAGAATCATGAGAAGATAAATTATTGTTGACTTGACCTTGTGGCTAAATTATACATGTATATATTCAGTAGAGTTAGCTGATGTATGGCTCTTTTAGAGGGTAGTAATCCACATGATGATGGAAATGCAAAATTAAATAACTTAGTTACACCTATAAAATAATTAGGAACAACCCTGAATTTGGAAATGAGTGCATTGTTAAATGGAATGATTGATCTTTTCTTGGGTGATTCTTGGTGGATATACTTGTTGAGTGATTAAGATATGATGATTAAATGGATATTAACAATGGTGTGGAGAAGAATGTGTTGTAGGCTCTAATTCTGTAGAATCTCTATGGCTAATAGTTGTAAGTTTGTGTAATGAGTGAGAGGTTGTGTTGTCACCTATATATAGTAGTAAACACTAAGCTTGAAATGGTGAGTGATCTTGATGTAAAAAGGATAGTGGTTGTGAGATGTTGAAGCTAGCTTCATAAAATAAATTTAGTAGTCTTGATTGGGTTCATGCGGATATCTAAGTTATGTGACTTGTAAGTGGTTTGGTGGCTTAAATATAATCAAATGTAGATTCTCCATGGAATAGTCTTGGCTAGAAACTGAGTCAGGTGTCTCAGAGAGAGCTTGTGTGTTGGGTAGATTAGGTGTGACTTGTTTAGTGTTGAAATTCGAATAGTAGATTCATGTAGCATCTCGTAGCACTTTTCAGTATGAATATGGGGCTCTAGAGCTTCGGTTAAAAAAAAGGTATTTTTTAACATTTATCTTTTTCAAGGTGAATCTTTTAACCATCTTTATTGTTCTTTCATAAAGCTCAAGTTTCAGACTTAGGCCGTTGAAAGGAGAATAAGTGATTCATATGTAAATATTTGACTACGTATTTTCGTATTTTGAAAAGTTTTGATAAAATGATTGATATAGAATGTAGGTTGGTCAATAAGTATATCGAGTGAGTCAAAAGGGTGCAGTATAAACAACTCTATAGTAATGTCTCTCTAATTCCAACCTCGTGTTTTTCTCCACAGAATATCCGTTTGGGCCCGAACGAATGGTAAATTGGTATCTGATTGTAACGACCCATTTTGTCATTACTAAATTATTCATAGTAAATTCATTAAAAATTCTTAATTTTTATTCCTCAATATTAACTTGGGTCCAAAATAGCCAATATTTTATTATTATGACATCTCAAATATTTTGGTAAAGATTTTAGCCTTCGGATGTGTCTAGATAGACTCAAGCTTGACGAATTTTAATTATTAGTGAGTGCTAATATCAATATTTTAGTTTTGAAAGTTCTTTAGGTAAGAATTAAGGTCGTACAATATCCCTAACACAAAGTTAAGTATCCAAACTTTCTTTCCGATACAGTTTCGATATGGGTTTTTATTAGGTCCAATTTCGAATAACCATATCTCATAACATATAAGGAGTTAAAGGTCCCATTACCTATCAAATCAAAGATCTCCGAGTCCTCTTTCCAACTCAACAAACCATTCCTCAATCCGAATTTGGAGTAAAATTTATGACTATTTTACTGAGCAATGTCCTGGCGGAAATGGGATTTAGCTGTAGCGAAAATTCTTATTATATCTAAATCAACTTCAGCCGTTTTTTAGGCCTAAGAAACCCAAATTTCATTCCCAACCCTAAGAGGTGATTTCCTAAAGCTTAAGGTGAAATTCCTTCGTTGAGGTAAGTTTGTTCCATTATTTTCTTCGTCTCTTAATCCTTTAACGTCTTACAATCCTTAGAAAGACCCTCAATGGTGGAATCCTTTAATACTCCTGGGTGGTTTTAATATGTCCTAGATCTAATTCTATACTATGAATTAAAGATTCCTAACATGAATTTCATAAACCAGATTATGTATTTTGATGGTTAGGAACCTTGAATTCCGTAAAGATGAGACCTTTAGTATAAAAACCCGATTAATGGAGATGAGTTAAGCTTGAAAGAACTAATTAATGGCTAACTGACATTAGGGAATGATATAGACCTTGAATTAAGGATAGAACTAGTGATTTTGAATCCCCAAGATATTTGTTTGAAAAGTAATTGTTTAATTACTCTTATTATTGCTATATTTTAGATGGTTGATTATTCCAAGGAATGAAGGAAAAGAAATAACATTCTTATTGCGCTTGCTTCATTCAAAAGCTTGGCGTCCAGGTAGGCTAGGTTTAATGAGTAGAAGATCGGGTTATTTTATATTTTCATAATTTAGAATTGATGGGAGAAAGCATGTCGAGACCTGCGGGTATGGAGTTAAGGTGGATAAAGACACGAGTACTTAACTTTAATCCCAAAAACTATATAATTGATTGATTATGTGATATTTATGATATTATGTGTTATGTGCCTGAAAGGAGATTGTTGTAAATGTAGTATATGAACATGACATTTTTTTTAGTTGTTCTAGTGATGAGCCTAGTTGAGTTGTAATGGTATTAAGTTGTATGTATTGTGTAATAATATGATGAGGAGAAGTATGCTAAGATCAAATATTGATGAGCATAGTAATATCTAAGGTATAGATGACTTGAATTAGTGTGATGATTGTATTGTGTAGAAAGAGGTAGAGGATAATGATACGCATGAATGTGCTAGTTATAGGTGGTGATGTTAGAACCAAAATTGCGGTATTTAAGAATATAAAGATATTTTTAATAATTAATGAGTAATTAAGGCTCTAATAGTGACTTGTATGCGTAAGAATTAAATAGTGATTTATGTTATGATATTCTTATTTTGATATTGATAAAAAATACTATATCTATTTGATGCCCATGAGAGGCTAAAATGGTGATAATTATGGTTTATTGAATTGTGCCTATGAGTGGCTTTTTTGATAATGATAACTCCTTAAAGTAATGATATGAATACTTATTTATTGGTATTCGTACATGGTTGATATTGTTTATATTTAGGTTGTTAATGCGTTTATAAAGGATTATTGAAAATTTACTTGATGGAATTGTCTTATGACTTTAATTGTACTTGTAAATTTGGTACATTATGTTGTATGCTCTAAGGTTGTGTAAATTTGATATTGATAATACTTGTTTATGTTGGATTGAGTACCATGCTGGTACGAATTTATATATGTTGGATTGAGTACCACGCCGGTATTGATTTATATATGTTGGATCGGGTACCACACTAGTACGAATGTGTATATGTTGGACCAGGTACCACGCCGGTACGGATGTGTATATGTTGATCGGGTACCACACCGATATTGATGTGTATATGTTGGATTGGGTACCACACCGGTACGGATGTGTATATGTTGGATCGAGTACCACGTTGCTATGGATATATATATGTTGGATCGGGTATCACACCAGTACGGATATGTATATGTTGGATCGGGTACCACACCAGTACGGATATATATATGTTAGATCGGGTACCACACTGGTACAGTACATAAACATAGATTGTTCCCTGCAGTTCATGACTATTTGGGCAAAACTAAGTCCTATGGCATGTGTGTACATATTTATGTTGAGTCTGTGGATGTCTACAGTACGGTTGATACGCTTGATGATTATGTGGCTTGTTTATGAGCACTGTTTGATTTGTTATTGTTGTATTGTTGATTTATCGGGTATTTGATTGTGTGATATGTATTTGAAAAAGTGAAACTTTGTACTTACTTATATGTTGGTTGACTTGCTTCATTTATACGTATTTTAATCGTAGCTTACCAGAATGCTAGTTATCATTTTTTAATATTATAATAGAGCATTTGGTTGTTAGCCCGAGAGTTTAGTATGGATTGTGTATGATTACAGATTTGTTCCTGTGAATATGAGTAAAGAAAAAGATAAGGTGAATAAAGAGGAATAGTGATGTATTAGCGTTGAATTGTGGTTGATGGTGTAAACTAATGAGGCTAGAGTATGTTAGTAGTGAATATAATATGGATGGAGTTGGAAGAGTACTTGGATAATGTAAGTTATATAGGTAAAGTAATAATGTTATTACAACCTTAGTGGAATTATATTCCATTAAAGATGTCATGATTTATTTTTCTTAATTTTATTTTATGATTATATAAAATAACACAATCGGATGATGATGCCTACTAGTACGTGTGGTTGTACTGGCCCTACTCTTCTACACTTCTTCTTGGAGTGCAGACTGGATGCAGGTTAGTTGCAGTTACTAGATGGATGACGATATTCAGCACTAACTTCTGCATTTTCTTCCTGGCAAATGTTAGAGTCATTATATTATTTATTTCATTGTCAGTCTATATTGCAATAGGTAGCTCTTGTACGTGTCTGGCCAAGTCTTGGGATAGTGAAGGACTTTTGTAAGAAGTATTTGTAAAAAGTTTGTTTATTAGTATTTAATTTACTTTATATTTTCTTAAACATAGAAGTCTTTCACATATTTTTAGTTGGGTAATAAGAGTTCTCCTAGCTACTTAGAATAGCGTAGGTACCCGCACGGTCCATTAGTCTGGGTCGTGACAATATTAGTTTTCCTCCTTTTTTCTTAGAATATAGTTTAGTAATCCTTTGTTTATATACAAAGAAAGAAAACATATCAATATAAATTCTTTATATTTTAATTAAATAATAATTTTAAAAACTAATAAATAGGAGTAACAGTTTTGTCTATTGCATGGTTCTTTAATGAAAGATGAAAAATTCAATCAACATTTCTAAGAACCTTCGTGCTTTTAATAAATAGGAAATACAAAAATTTGGTCAATCAAGATGGCGAAGATGAAAGGGAAATCAATAGTGTCATGACCAGATGTTCCTGGACAGTGCAGTATCGGGCTTATACGAACTCAGTATATTTGATACAGAATATAAATTTATATGTAATTACGCATTAAAAATGACAACAAATAGTAATTGGTTTGAACCTCAACTAGATTAGCACAATGAATAAAATCAAGGGCAGAGCGGCCATGTGAGTGTAAGGGGGCAATAAATTAAAACATATATATACATATATATATATATATGTATGTATGTATGTATATATTTATGTATGTATGTATATGTATATAAGGTTATAAGTATCTTTTATGTATATATAGTATATAGTGAATCTCCTTGACTTCTTTATGGGGTCCAACCCCATCCTTCATGATGCAGGAAATACAAGTCCATATTTGTTGCATGCCCATATCCTAAATTGTCAAGCTTACATTTATTGGCTAGAAAAAAAAGTCAAGAAAGGTTTGATTTTCAATGGTTCTTTGATGTCACTAATGACATCGACATGGGTAGTATTTGCATATAAAAGGATCTCATCGACTCATTGGTTCAACACACAAAAACAGAAAGAAAAATAATATAGAGAGAGTAGTGAAGTGTTCCACAAACTAATAAAAAATAGTTTGTGAAGGAAAAATTAGAGTAAGCGATATTTTATTAAGGTGTGAGTCAAAAGAGGGTAATTTCTTTTGACTATGTAGTAGTCAATTTAAGTATTGTACTTGTGACTACAATGTAATATTCCTTACTATAGTAATATCAGTTGCTCCTCTTTGTCCGTGATTTTTCTCTTATTTAAAAGGTTTCCACATAAAATCTTTGTTGTCATTATTTTTTATTTTATTTCTCATTATTTTTCTACAAATACTTTTGTTGTTATTCCACGTCTACCCAATAAACTGGAATCAGAGCCCATGATTTGCAATATCTATATTTTTTGGTAAATGATGAAAGCCAATATAAGTAGAATGGTTACTTTGAATGGTATTAATTATGCCATTTTGAATGAAAAATGAAAGTTCTGCTCTATGTCAAGAATTTTTACTAACCAGTCTTTAACACTATAAAGTTTGAAAATAAAATCAATGAAGAGTGAAACCTGTTGTATAGACAGGTTTGCGGTTTTATTAAGTAGTAGGTTGACGTTAATGTGTTGAATCATATTTCTGGGAGATATATGCTCAGTCTCTATGGGATCATCTTGAATGTTTTTATGCTCGGAAGTCTGAAATATAATAAGATATTTTTTATAAAACAAATATTGGGATTAAAATACCATGATGGTTCTCCGATGACAGATCACCTGAATAACTTTCACGGGATCATGAGCCAGTTATTTGCTATGGACATTAACTTTGATGAAGAAATTCAAGGTTTGCTTTTACTGAGTTCCCTACCAGACTCTTAGGAAACATTTAGAACTTAATTATCAAATTCCTGCTCCCGATGACGTAATCTCTATGAATTTTGTCAAGAGCGGCATTCTTAATAAAGAGATAAGATGAAAATCTCAAAGTTTATCTTCGTCCGATGTCTTGATAACTGGCACTAGAGAAGAAGCAGGAATCGTGATTCTCAAAATGGAGAAATTATAGAAGCAAATCTAGAGGAAAATTTAAAGATATTGAGTGTTATCATTGTGGGTTAAAAAAGCACATAAAAAAATTTACTGAAAGTTGATGAAGGAGAACATAGACAAGGAGAAAAAAAAAGAATATAAGAATAAAAATTTCATAGCCAACACCATTGAAGATCTTGTTACTATCCTTGATGCAAATCTAATAAATATTGCTTGTGATGATGAGTCAATCTAGGTTGTAGATTCTGGTGCCGCATCTCACGTGACATCAAGGAAGAATTTTTTTTCATCTTATATTCCAGGTGAATTTAGAACCTTGAGTGTGAGCAATGAGACTGTATCTAATGTGGTTGGTATTGGTAAAATTTATTTGAAAACTAGTATTGGACTTAAACTAGTTTTAAAGAATGTACCTAATGTTCGTTTACACTTGATTTCTGTTGGCATATTGGATGATAAGGGATATATTAATACCAATAGTGATGAAAAATAGAAACTCATTAAGGGTTCTTTGGTTGTAGCTTGTGGTGACAAGCGTCGTGATCTATACTTGACTACGGCTTTTACTTTTGCTAATATGGAAAATGTAGTCGAAAGCACTAGCTCTTCAACATTATGGCATAAAAGTCTTAGCCACATTAGTGAGAAAGGACTTAATGTTCTGATCTAGAAGAAATTACTATCAAATATTGAAAATGCCAAATTAGAAAAATGTGAGCACTACTTGATTGAAAAATAAAATAGAGTTTCTTTCAAGTCTCATCCTCCTTTAAGAAAGACAGAGTTGCTTGAGTTAATCTATTCAGATTTATGTAGACCAACGAAGACAAAAACTTTGGGTGGTTCAGTTTACTTTGTCACTTTTATTAATGATTGCTCAGGAAAACTTTGGGTCTATGAATACTAAAGATCAAGTGTTTAGTGTCTTTAAGCAGTTTCAAGTTTCCACTAAAAGAGAAACATGAAAAAAGCTAAAAGTGTATTTGTACTGATAGCGGTGGTGAATATTATAGACCGTTTGACGAATACTGCATGCAAGAAGGTATCAGAAACCAAAAGACTCCTCCTAAGACACCATAACTTAATGGTTTAGCGGAGAGGATGAATAGGACCTTGACAAAATGAGTTAGGTGTTTGCTTTCAGAAGCAAAGTTTCCAAACTTTTTTTGGGGTGAGGGTCTATTGACCACTGAACATGTTATTAAGTTATCTTTGATTGTTGATTTGCAAAGTGATGTACCAAATAAACTTTGGTATGGCAGGAATATTTTCTATGACCATTTGAGAGTATTTGGTCGTAAAGCTTTTTTACATGTTGATGAGAAATCAAATTAGATGTCAAGACAAGGAAGTGCATCTTCATTGGTTATGTCCTTGATAAGTTTGGTTACATTCTATATGATCCAGTTGAAAAGAAGCTTATAAGAATTCTTGATATTGTCTTCATGGAGAATCAAACTATTGAATATATTGACAAAGAAGAGAAGCTAGAATGTTTAAATTTTGATGGTGTGGTTAATCTTGATCAAGTCTCCCATACAAGTGTGCATGATTTTAGTTTGCTTGATAATCGTGGAGATGCCCAGAATCATGTTTTAAATCAGCATGTTGATGTTGATAATGGCAATGATGTTATTGTTGACGATGCTCCTGTTCAAGAAGTTTTGGATGAGTCAAATGCACTACTTAGAATATCTACAAGACAGTGTATTCCTTCTTCTCGTTATTCTCCTAATGAATATGTGTTACTCACTGACGAAAGAGAACTGAATATTATGAGAAGGCCATAGAAGATAAATATAAATATCAATGGATTGAATTCATACAAGATAGGATGAAATCTCTGCATAAGAACTACATTTATAAGTTGGTGAAATTTCCTAAGGGGATGAGAGCTTTGAAGAATAAGTGGGTGTTCAAAGTAAAAGTTGAAGAACACAACTTGAAGTCCAGCTACAAAGCCAGGTTGGTTGTCAAAGGATTGGGTCAAATAAAGGGTATTGACTTTGATGAAATTTTCTCCTATTGTCAAAATGATCTATATTCATACAATTTTTGGTTTAGCTGTTACTCTTAATTTAGAGATTGAGCAAATGTATGTGAAAATGGATTTTTTTCACGGTGATCTCGAAGAGGAGATATGCATGGAACAACCTGAGGCCTTCAAGGTAAAAGGAAAGGAAAATTATATATGCAACCTTAAGAAGAGTCTCTATGGCTTGAAGCAAGATCCTAGACAATGGTATAAAAATTTTGAATCTGTCATGGGGAGCAAGGCAATAAGAACACTTCTTCAGATAACTGTATATTGGCGTAAAGTTTTTCTAATGATGATTTTATCATCCTCTTGCTATTGTGAATGATATGTTGATTATGAGAAAGAATGCTTTCGGGATTGATGAGTAGAAGAAATAGTTATACAAGTCATTTTCCATGAATGACTTGGTTCGTGCTAAGCAAATTTTGGGCATGAAGATTACTTGTCTCAAAGATAAAAGAAAGTTTTACTTGTCACAGGAAAAAATATTGAACATGTACGGGAGTGCTTCAACATGACGTATGCTAAGGTTGTTAACACACTCCTTGCTGTTCATATGAAGTTAAGCGAGAAAATGTGTCCTACAACAAAGGAGGAGAAAGAGAGTATCGCTAAAGTTTCATATTCCTCCGTTGTCAAAAGTTTAATATATGCAATACTGTGTACGAGATTCGATATTGCTCACGCAGTTGGTGTTGCCAACAGATTTCATGAAAATCCAGGAAAAGAGCATTGGGATGCAGTAAAATGAATATTGAGGTACCTAAGAGGAACCTTAGGTGATTGTTTGTGTTTTGGAGGATCTGATCCAATCTTGAAAGGCTATATAGATGTTGATATGACCGGTGACCTTGATAACAGAAAATCTACTACTAGATTTTTGTTTGAATTTTCAGAGGGATTTATATCATGGTAGTCAAAGTTGTAGAAGTGTGTCACACTATCTACAATTGAAGCTGAGTGTATTGTGGCTACTGAAGCTGGAAAGGAAAAGATATGACTCAAGTGGTTCCTTTAAGAACTTGAATAGCACTAAATGGAGTACATTGTCTATTGTGACAGTTAAAATGTAATAGACTTGAGCAAGAACTCCATGTACCATGCAAGAACAAACACACCATTGGATTCGTGAATAAGTAGAGAATGAATCGCTCTATGTTAAGAAAATTCACACGAGTGAAACTTTCGTAGATATGCTGACAAAGGTGGTGCCAAAATATAATTTTAAATTGTGCAAAGAGCTTGTCGGCATGAGCTCTATCTAAGAAGATACCTCCTTCAGATGCATGGGACTGGAGGGAGAGATTTATGGGCTCCAGCCCCATCCTTCATGATGAAGGAAATACAAGTCCATATTTGCTACATTTCATATCCTAAATTGTCATGCTTACATTTATTGGCTAGGAGAAAATTCAAGAAAGGTTTGATTCTTTGATTGATGACATCGACAAGAGCAGTTTTTTTGTCTATAAAAGGAGCTCATCATCTCAGTGGTTGAACACACTAAAACAGAGAGAAAAATAATATAGAGAGAGCAATGAAGTATTCCACAAACTAATAGAACATAGACTGTGAAGGAAAAATTAGAGTAAGCGATATTTTAATAAGGTGTGAGTCAAAAAAGGATTATTTATTTTGAGTGTGTAGTAGTCACTTTGAATATTGTACTTGAGATTACAGTATAAAATTTCTTACTATCGTAATATCAGTTGCTCCTCTTGATCCTTGGTTTTTTCCCTTATTTAAAAGGGTTTCCACGTAAAATTCTTGATATCATTATTTTTCATTTTATTTTTCATTATTTTGCTACAAATACTTTTGTTATTATTCCGCATTTATTCAACATTCTTCATGTATTTACTTATTTATATTTTGATATACTTTCTCAATAAAAATTCTAATTCCATTATAGAATGCAATGGTATAAGTCTTAATTATTAAACCTTTATAATTCAAATCTCGAATGCACATTTGAGATTTGCTATATAATGAATGCATGTGTTTACTTTTTGTCTTTATGCTTTTCTAGAAACAATTCTCATTTGTGACGACACAAAACTAAACAATAACAAAAAGAATGTCAATTTTGCAAACGATTACCGAACTAGATGAATTTAAGCCTATAGGTGTTTTCTACTTTTTCTCTTTCATAGTAGCTCCATGTATCCTTCCTATTTTTTTCCATCTTGTATTGTTCGTATATTTAAGGCACCTTTGGGAGGACTCAAGAAAAAACGTAACACTAAAACTTGACGGTGGGTGATCTAATTGCCTAAGTCACGACAAGTGAGGGTAGCTCAAGTGATAGAACATCTCAGTCGTCAATCAGTAGGTTTGAAGGTTCAAGTTCGATTAGTCATACTGAAAAATAAACGGGAACATTATTGATTCTCTCGATGAGGTGGGATGAAAAAAAAATCTCTAAGTCACAAATTATTTGAACGTTCGTTTATTTTTACTAGTTTTATCGCACGTGTCTCGCATGTGTAACATTTGACTATTTAAAATTAAATGATTTTGTCTGTTGTAAAGATTTTTTATGAAGTACAAAAAGTTTAGATCACTTTTCAAAGATTTGTTTCAAGTGATTGATGGATCAACACTTTTGCATTGTAAGAATTACATAATGTTAGGAAGCTATGTGGATATAATCTAAGAAATAAAATGCAACTTATCAGGACGTTTGTATCTTATAATTAGTGAAATCAAAGGAGTAGAGACTACTAAGAAAAGTTATTCAAATACTCTAGTCTAGCTATTAGACCTAGTGTTCTTCCAAGAAATTTTGCACCAATTCACATAAAAGTTCAGTAATTATCTTGTGTTTGCCTTTAAAATGGACTCCTTAATTTTTACGTGAGAGCATAGCAAACTTTACGAATGTAATAACTTTCTGAAGTCAACTCCTTCAAGGCAAATAAACAAATACTCTAGTTTGCCTCAAAGGAGTCCAACAATTAACATATGTTTTTTCTAGTGCCACAACCAAAATGGTTCCTGTTAATTAGCTACTCTAAAATACCACATGCAATCCTAATTGTTGTTGCTTTCCAAAGAAAATTAAGAAGTGTTGTAACATTTTCCTCGTCAATAATAATAGTAGCCAGAGGCTATAACGACATCACAATTTTAACTCATTAATGATAATGAAGGTAATACGACACTTCAATTAAAATCAAAATATAAGGAAAAAAAAGCAGAAGTAGATGAAGTATTTTTTGTAAATTTGATCTAAAATATCACCTAAATAGAATTGTAAAAATCTTTGTAAATAAGGTAAAATTCTAATTGATTTAAAAGTGTTAAATATTACTCTAAAATTTTTTACCTAGATCAAATAACCAACCTAAAGAAATTACAAATCAAATTAAGTATGAAAAAAGTTTTTGATTCAAATAAGACGTGAAAGTACGAGGAAAAGGACTACTATACAACTTTATCTAGGAAAAGATTTAATTTTGCTTAATGTGTGATATTTACTATAGACTTCTAGGAAAATATTTACGTATATTGAAATTTTTTTACTTTAATTCCTTTATTTTATAAATTTCTAGTTAGTTCGAATAAGAAAAAAGAAGGAAAGTTGTAGAATTATAATTTTAGTCAACTGTTTAGAGCATTGAATATTAGAAGCTCTTAAAAATTGTTTTTAACTTTAATTAATTTTTAAGTACTAAATCTATAATCTATCTATAATCTATAATCTATAATTACATACTATATATTATATTAATCTATATCTATAATCTATATCTATATCTATAATAATAATAATAATAATAATAATAATAATAATAATAATAATAATAATAATAATAATAATCTATATCTATAATATATTAAAAGTGTGAAGGACCTTAGAAATGTTGTTTGAACTTTTTACCCTTCGTTAAAAGTCTTGGATTTAGACAAAATTATCTTTTCACTATAATTTTCTAATATTTAAGAATTAAATATATTTATGGTAAAATATTTCCTTATTAGAACTCATCAAAATTAATTGTCCTAAAATATATGGTAAAAACAATATATATTTTAAAATTTAAGGAATCCTAAAATATGTATAAGAAGAAGAGAAAATATATGAAAAGAAAACTTAATAATTAAAAATTGCCTCTAACTTTCGCTTCCCAATCCGATTGAATTTTGGCCACCATTTTTAGATTATTTTGATAAATAAATTTTTGGCTTTTACAATTAGGAGTTGTAAACTAATACTTCCTCCGTCCCATTTTATCCATCCCAAATTTACTAATTTGACGTCCCATTTTACTTGTCTTTTTTTATTTATCAAGACAAGATAAAAAAATTTCCCATTATACCCTTAGTGTAATTGATTACTCCTTGTTATTAGTCATCCATCAATATTGGAACTAATAATAAGATACAATTAAGAGGGGTAAAATTGTAAAGTTATATTACCAATCATTGTTTTCTTAATAGCTGTGTCATCCCAATTTGGGACGGGTAAAATGGGACGGAGGGAGTATTTCATTAATAGGTTACCCATTTCTCTTTTTACACTTAATATTAATATTTTTTTTACAAAAATTACTTCATAATATAAAGAAAAAGAAGATCCAATTATTAATGTTTAGGTTAGTATTTTCAAATTAAGTAAAAATAAAATAAAACACTACTATAAATAGTTTCATGCCATAATTGATTTTTGCTTTTCATAAAAAAAAATAACTTTTTTAATGAGTGGTAATCCTTTCTCGGGTGAAAAGGTTATGAGCTTTCTATAAATTAACTATTCTTCCTTGCTATCACAATTGAAAAATAGATTTCTTGACTTTGTTCTAAATGTTTATATATTGTGTAATCTTTAGACATTGATAGTTGCCTTCAATGTTTGTATGGTGTCTCATTTTTTGTGCTGTTGAACTTTAATGTAACGTATATATGTTGTATATTCTATAGATATTGATAGTTATCTTCAATGTATGAATGGTGTTTAATTTCATCCTTGGTATTGTTGAACTTCAATATGATTATTATTTTGGCATTAGAAGTTGTAAAGTTCATCTCATGTTATCAAGCTATTAGTTTGAGTGTTGAGTTTATTGAAGCTTTTATCTTTTAAATTTTTTTTAAAACTCGATTTATTATATTTTTTATGTTAAAGCAGTGTGACATGCTGATCAATCATATATGAGGTCGTGGAGGTAAAGACATTTTTCTGTATATGTCGAAGAATTTATGTTGATATCATATAGATATAATATGGCTTCAGGCCATTTTATTTTTATTTGTATGAAAACATAATTATAAGATCATATATTTATTTCAACCATTTATACTTGTGATTTATGTGTGTTTAATGCATGCATTTTACGTTAGCAAATGCATAGAAAAGAAGAAAAATTACTCACGGGAAAATTAAAGTTGAAAAATAAGGATACATTGAACTTTTTGTCTTTAATTAAAAATCTTTATTTTAGATAAAATTATTTTTCACTATTTTTTCTTAATATTTAAGATTTGAAAATTAATTAAATACATTTATGGTAAAACTTTTTTCTATTCGAAGTCATCAGAATTAATGACAATCAATACTTCTTCATTAGTTTAAAAGTTCTAAATCAACTAAATTTGATTTTTACGAAGATTTGAAAAATCTAGAAATAAATATAAAAGCATTAGAATGAGAAAAGTTTAATAAGTGGTAAATTTTTAAAAGTTTTAACTACGTAATAAGAATGTAATCAATGATTTTGTAAAAATTTTGACTTTAAAAATAAGGAAAGATTTTAAATATAGAAAAAAAAATTGTACCATAAATATGGTTCAAATTGATGCGTCTCTCTTAGTCTCAGCAAAGGAAAGAGGTACTGCATGACAAACGCAAAAACGATGATCCATCAACCACTTGAAACTTCTGGTGGTAAAATATATATGTGTGCTTACACTAAAATATATGTTTATGTTTACATTATCTATAATATATTAAAAGTGTGAAAACCCTTAGAAATGTGATTGAACTTTTTCCCCTTTTTTAAAACACTCCGCAATAGACAAAAACATCTTTTTAGTATTTTTTTATTTTAATAATTTAAAATTAACTAAAATTAAATATACTTTCTTATTTAAACTAGGTAAGAAATCCTAATATTTTGATATGCTTCTATTTGTGTCATAAACTAAATCTAAATATTAAAAGACAAAACCAATGGCAATAACAATTTAAACATATATGCTACTTCCGTATTATTTAAATAATTGGGCTTTGATATCAATTGTAGGGGGTGCGGATTAGGCGCGGTAATTTTACTAGGAAATAAATATTTATTAAGTAATAAGTATTTATTTTTAAGTAGATTATCTCGTGTATATTATTGGTTGGTTTAATTTTCATTTTTATCTTCTTGACTTAAGATGTTTTATTAATTCATATTCTAAGTTGGATATTATCGTAATTAAATTATCTAATGTTTTAGGATCTTTGTTAGTACTATATAATCTTTTGTATTCTAAGTATAAACTATATAGTTTAGTTTCGATATCTTTTAATGATTTATTCTTTTCGTAAGATGTATTCATTAATTTGTGTAGTTTATTATTTTATCCTATTGAAATTTTAGCAATTTCTGTGTAGTATTTTATTATAACTTTGCTATATTCAATGCATAGGTTTATGTTCTATATCTGATTAACTAGTATTTGTTGTTCATGTATAGGTAATTTTCCATCTGTATTAAATAATTTTTCGTATGTATTAAATAAATCATTATCTGTATCTTCTTTTTCTAAGGTTAATTTCATTTTAAGTAATTTTTCTTCTAGTTGTCTTTTTTCTATTTCAAGTTGATTTCTGTAATTAACTTCTTCATATATCCAATTTTGCCTTTCTCTAATTTTTTTTATATATTCTAACATTTATTTATTCTGAATAGTATCCATCTGAATCTAAGTAATATTAATGTTCATAATATATGTGTAAGTTTTCTATACTGTTTAATAATTCTTCCTCTTCATAATCTTGTAAGTTTTCCCATATTATCTTCTTTATGTCTATAATTTCTATATTTCTAAGTATATATAAAACAAGTATTTTAATATCATCTGTCATTTAAGTTCGGTTAAATGCTTTTTCATAATATTTTCTAGTTGTTTGTTTTAGTCTAAGTAATTCTTGCATATTTTCATTATGGAATTCTATATATTTTATATCGTTAGTTTCCATGTATTTGTCTAAATTTGTTTTCATTTGTTTTTCTACTAATTGTATATTTTTCATATCTTTTTTCCAAAATTCTAGATATATGTGATTTATCATAGTTGATGTGTACGTAAGTATTTATAAGAGTAATTAGGTAGTGTGGTATGTAATTTATTCTAGTTATACAATCTTTACCGAATATTTTTTCTAATATGATTTTCCTTATATCTATTATTTCTATATCCTTAATCACATACAAAATAAGTATTTTAAATTTATCTACCATTATATCAGATAAATAATTATTCATTTTCATAAAATTGTTATTTTCAAAATATTCTCTTCAATCATATACATAACAAAATATGGTCATCTTAGATTACTATATACTAAATTATTCTTAAATAACATGTTCTTTGGTCACTATTAGCATGGTAATCTGAATACTTTCCCTTAAATAGCGCCTCTACTCTGATTACTCCCCCACCACGGCTTCTTGCCTCATTGGTTTCACCTTTAGGATGGCATAGTTCTTAGGGATTTTTATCCTTTTCCACTTTGCTAATAAACTTCTTAACATATTATTCTTCGAATAATTCTACTATAAAGTAACTAACATGAATTTATTTTATCATACCATGATTGTTGGGAATTATGAATTTAACTATTCATAATCATAAATAAATATACCTGTTCGGGTAGGTTTGATATTTCTAAGCTTTGTTCCTCCATAGCTTTTTCCATTGAAATATACCTGTTTTTTAATAACTAAGCAAGATATTTGCTGTGGACAAGAGAGAGTATTTGTGCTTCAACTCATGAAGGCTTATTTTTCTTTCTACCTTTGATGCCTTTTATTTATATCTGAAACTTTACAAAAGTTTTCCTTCCTTATTTTACACGTTTCTAAAACTTTACAAAAAGTTTTCAAAAATTATCTACATCTACCTAACCTCATTTACTATGCTTTATAAATGTCTTCTAAAAAAACAAAAACTAATTAAAGCCTAGACTAATAATAGTCAAAAACCTATACAATTCTAATAATTTTTGTAAGAAAATTGTGAAAGTTTGTTATATGTCACTTTCATAATTTAATAGCTTGTCTTTTATCTCCATTATTGTTTCCGCTGATATCTTCTTCTTGTCATATCTGCTGCTTTTTTATCTTCTTTCTAGCTGGCATGCTTATCTTCTTGATTTTTTATTTTATTCTAGCCGAACTTCTAGGATAATATTATCTTCTCCATTACATCTTGAACATTGATGATCTGGATATTTATGTCCAATTATCTTACAATATCTTGTCAATAATCCGTCTGAAATAAATCCTCTCTTAATTGCTCTTGCAGTAGATTGTTTTTCTGGATTTAGTAATGTCATTATCCATTGTCTAACATCTTTCATATCTGTTTGTCGTAGTTCTTTTGAATTTGAATAAATCATCTAATGATCTCTTGAAGAATAGCTCCATATTCGGTTTCCATTGGTATAATTATTTGCTAGTTCTTGAATAATTGTATCTGGTCCAATAAGTCATTTGTTTGCATAAAACTCAGGTATCTCGATTCTGGGTATCTCTGGCTGCTGCACAATATCTTCTGGTATAATCATATCTCTGGTTAATCCTATTTTTACAACTTGTATAACTGGTGTATCTCGTCATATAATATCTCTGCTAGTGCAGTATAACACTTTATATAAAATAGATTTCCTTTGGTTACTCTTTTATAGGTGTTGAATATTTTTTATAATTCTTCCATAGCTGATAATTCTTCTCCATCTTGGGTATATATGGTATTTAATAATCCACAGTCGAAATAAGTTTTTATTAGGCTTGGGTTAGTTTTGGGTAGTGCAATTAGCTTGTTGTGACCTTGTAATCTTTGGGTTATATAGTTTGTGTTGCGTTCTTTGATATCTGTAGCTCTGAGGTTAAGGTTTAAAAAAGTTTGTACTTGGTAGATATTTTCTATGTATTTTTGGGTTGTATAGTTATAAACTTTTTTATCTTGGTTCAGACTATCTCGATATGTGATAATTCGTGGGGGTATATTCAAGAGGTCTTTTTATATTTTTGGTGTAAATGGTTTTTCAAATGTCTTATTTAAGTTCATATTCTGGTATCTTTGTCCAATAACTCCTTTGTTTGTACCTGCAATTGTAGATTGATAAACATTATGGGTTTTATGGAGTGTCCCAACGTCTCCTCCTAGCTCTGGAATTTTAATGTCTTCCGATCGACATAGCTCTACACACTGCTGAGTTAGCTGATTTGTAGCTATAAACTTCAGTTTAACTTCATTAGTCTTTAGCTTTTCTATTTCATTACTCATACTGTCCACTTTCATTGAAAGCTTAGTTAGGGTGTTGAATATCTTTTTTAGAGTATCCTCTTCTATTACATCAGTCTGTGTAGCTTTGTCTTTATATGTAGTCTGCAATAACATTTTTGTTAGTACTAATTACTTCAATTGTAAATGTAAAATTTAATATATTCAAGACTAGTCTCTGAATCTCTTTTGTTGTAACTGAATTTTGTATTTTCTTTGTTAACCACCAACATACCTGTGTATTATCTGTTCGTACAATAAACTTGTTATATACAATATATGGCTCAAATGCTAATAAACATTTATATAATGAGCATAATTCTTTTCTATTTATTTCCTATTTTGTTTCTGTTTCATTAAACGTACCTGAGTAGTATCTACAATGGTGTTCTAATTTTTCTCCTTCATATCTATATTTAAGTACTCTTCCATAACTACATTCACTAGCATCTGCTTCTACTATATATATAAATTTTCTATTTTCATCTGGAAATTGTAAGTTTGGTAATTCTTTACAAAGTATTTTTATTTTTTGAACTTGTTTTTTATCTTCTTCGTTATAGTTATATTCTACATCCTTTTTTAATTTTTTCTGTAATGCTTTTAAGTTTTCTGCTAATTTTGGAATATTTTCTCTTACTTGGTTTACTAATCCTAAAAATGATTGTAATTTCTTTTTTGTATCTAATTCTTCTTTCGAATTTATTATTTTTTGTACTATATGTTGTTGCATTTTGACTCCACTTTTATCTATTTGTATTCCCAAAAATTCTATCTGATTTTTCATAATTTCTGTTTTCTTCCCACTTAAATTTATTCCTGATTTTTCTATTATATCTGTAAACTGTTCTAATAATTTTAAATGTTCTTCTTTAGTTTTTGTATATAATAGTATATCATCTATGTATACTATACAATTAGGTAGTTGTTTAAAATAACTATCCATAAAATGTTGATATCCACCTGGTGCATTTTTATATCCAAATGGTAGTACATTTCATTCATAAAATCCTTGTGGTACCGTAAATGTAGTTAATTTCTTAGATTTTTCTTCTAACTTTAAATAGTAAAATCCTGATTTACAATCAAATTTACTAAAATAATTATATCCTTGTATTTGTCTTATTTTTAATATCTTATTTGGTATTGGGTAATTATAAGTCATTGTTTTTGCATTTAAATTTCTATAATCAATAATCATCCTACTTTTCCTCTTTTTTGTTCACTATGTTTATTTACTATAAATGTTGGGCTATTATGTTTACTATTACTTTTTTGTATATATTGTTTTTCTAATAATTCTTCTATATGCATTTTAAATTCTTTTAAATCATCAAAATTATATGTTAATGGTTTCTGGGTTATTATGCTATTTTTATCTATTAATTCAATTTTTATAGTGGTTTTATGTTTTTCCTATCCTTTTAATGGATCTTCACTATATAATTGTTCTAATTTTTTTTAAATTATTTTTATCTTATTTATTGAAAATATAGTTATTTCCTTTTTATTTATTGAAAATATGACCACTTCTATTGTATCTTCAATATTTTTTATATTTTTTAATTTTTGTGTAATTTTTTTACTTCCTTTTATCCAATCAGTTTTCTTTCTTATTTTATTAATAACTCTGTTTGCTCTTACTTTCTGTTTACATGGTGTTGTAAACCACCAATCTGTTCTAGTTATTATATGTGGGTATAATTTATCTAAAAACGGCATTCCTAAAAGTATATCTTTTGATGTTTGCTCATAATTATAGATTTCTTCTATTGTTAATATTTTATCTCATACTTGTGTTTTTACATTCTTAGCTTTATAAGTAATTAATCTTCCTTCATTATTAAATCCTTTAACTATTATTGGTGTTTTTAATTTATCTCATTTACTTTCTGGTAAACAATTATATCTACATAAATTAGCTTCTGCTCCTGTATCTATCATAGGAGTATAATACCTACTATAATATCCTTCTACTACTATCTTCATTAATACATATATTTTCATATCATGTTAGAGCTCTTCTTCGGAATAATCTTTCCCTATTATATGTTATAGATAATTGTGTATGTTCTATATTGTATGGTTTTACTTGTTCTAGCCATTTAATCCCTAATATAATGTCTGCTTTTTGCATTTCTTCCTTTATTTCAAATTCTATTTTCATTTTTCTAACTCCTATTATTATTTCTTTTTCTGCTATATTTTTAATGTTTATTAAGCTTCTTGGTAGATCTGGGCATATATTATTATCAGATTTTATTTCCTTATTTTTACTAGATATTTTGCTATATAATTTTCTTCTTATCCTGTATTTAAGAGTATTAAATAATCTTTTTCATTTATTATTCCTGTTATGTAATATTGATTTAAATTAACTATTGAACTTGTTTCATAACTTATTCTTTTTGATGAATTTGATGATTCTAGTTTTTCATAAGCTATTCTTTTTGTTGTACTTATCCTATCATTTATTATTTCTAAATCTTCTTCTACATCTATATTTCTGTAACTATAATTATTATTATCAATTGTTTTTACGAATTGTTCAAAAGGACTTTCTATTTGTATTTTATTAATTTTATTTTTTCCCGTTATTTTATGTTTTGTTGTTAATACATATAGATTTTTACATCTTGCTGTAAATATTTTACTTCCTGGGGTTAGTTCTATTCCTAATATTTTCCAATATAATACTAATGATTTATCTATATTTTTATCTGTTATTGCTACTGAATAATTTGCACTTATTATAAATTTAAATTTTTGGTATATTAAATTTCCTTTAATTGCAGTTATTATGCTTTTTTCTATAGGTCTTATAATCCTATCATCTGCTAAATATAATTCTATTGGTGTATCTATTCCTTCTCTAAAACATGCTTTTATTAATATCTCTGTACCTCCAAGGTGTACATATTTTATTGGGTCTCCTCTACTTTTTATATCGTTTATTTCTTTATTAATTAACTTTTTTGTTACTAGTGGTATACTAGCTTTACCTTTTGCATATCTGCAGTCTATTAAATGTTCCTTTTGACTTACTACGTAATATTCTTCCTTTTTCCTAGTAAATATATTTTTTATTGTTGGTATTTTAAATATTTTTTCTACACTAAAATCTAATTCTTTTCCTTTTATTTCATCAAATATGTGACTATCAAATATTATTTTTTGATTTGTTCCTTCTTCACTTAAATATTCTTTCTTTGTTATTATTTTTATATCTTCTTCAGTCATTTAATTCATCTAATTCACTATCTATTTCATTATCTGTTTCATTCTCTGAAATTTCATATATACTGTCTTCACTTTCTAATTCGTAATCTATATAATCTATCTGCATATATTCTGTATTTTCTATTTTTATTTCTGATATTTGTTTATTTTTTGGGTTTTTAGGTAATTTACAATCTCTAGCTAAATGTCCTAATTTTCCGCAATTATAACAAGTACATTCCTTTATAGATTTCTTTTTCCTATATGGTATTTTATGTTTATAATTTTTTACATAATATCTTTTTCTTGGTTTCTTATACTTATATTTTGATTTTTTGTATTTCTTATATTTCTTATGCCTTTTTCTTTTCTTATAATATCTTTCTTCACATCCAAATTGAGGTGCTATTTTATCTTTGCAATATGCTAAATTTCTTATTAATGTTTTTTCCATTCTTATTTCTTCTCTATATTTTTCACATAGGTTTTTATACCATTGTTGTAAAAATTTTATTCTTGCTCCTAGAGTATCTACTATTTTTGCTTCATTCCAACTTTTTATTATTTTTGAACTAAATGGTTCAGGTAGTTTATTAAAATATAATTTTCTTATTTCTTTACTTTCTTCTATATTATATGCTCCTTTATAATAATAGTCTTTAAATGCTCAAGTATATTCATCTATGTAGTACATATTACATATTGCTAATTTTAACATTAAATTCCTATTTGTATCTTTCTCTTCATGTTGTTCTTCTTCTGTTGTTGTCATGCTGCTAAATTCGTCTTTTATAGCTGTTTCATATTTTTTTAATAATTCTATAGGTGTTAATTTAGTTGTGGTTGTTGATGATGTTCCTTCTGTGGGTTTGTCAGTTCTTAATACTCTTTTACTATTTTCAGTTAGATTTAAAAACCATAATTTCACTGTTCCTATTAGTGTTCTTTCTATATATTCTGGTGCATCTATTATATTTATATTATTATCTAATAATTATTTTGTCATTTATCCTATCCATAATTGTATTATTTTTTCTGTATCTATTACACAATCTAAGTCTAAAAAGTTATAATTTTTATTAACTATTTGTTTTGGTGTCCATTTGTCATATTCATTCTTTAGATTATATCTTTTAAACTTATTCTTATAATATGTAGGTTTTCTTATTTCTGATGTTCTAGGTATTATATTTTCATCTTCTTTTTTATCAAGAGTGTTTATTTCCGTGTTTATATTTTCTAAGTTTTCTTCATTAATTACTTCTTGTTTTCCACTGATTCCTAAATTTTTTGTATTTGTTAAGATTTCTGTATATGTTTCACTATCTTCCGAATCACAATTATCTGTTTCTTCAACATATATTGTATTAATTTCTAATTCCTTGGTTTCTATTTCTTTATTGTCTATTTCTAATTTTTCTTTAAATTGATTTATCTCATTTAATAATTTTTGTTCTTTATCTTTTTCTTCTTTTTCTTTCTGTCTTTTTTCATACAGATCTTTTAGCATTTGTAGTTCTTTTTCTAATTCAGCAATCCTACTATTTTTAGTTTCTTCTATTTTTCGTATTTCTTCTATATTTTGTTGTTTTATTTTTTCTATTTCCTTTTTTCTATCTATTTCTTCGTTTTCTTTTTCTATTCTCACCATAGCTGTCAATTTATCTTCTAATTTTAATTCTTCTTTTTCTAGCATTAAATATAAATGTTCACCTATTTTCTTATTTCTTCCTAGATTAGAAAATACTATTTTTATTTTTAATCCTCCGTGATTTTCATATATTTTTTCACCTATTATAAATTCTTCTTTGTTCATTTTATTGTAAATAGTTCATGTTGATATATATATATTCTAAACTATCTATTGTGATTCTAAATTTGATATTTCTTCTTTTTGTGCATTTATTGAGTTTTTACTAACTCCGGCAAATATATTATAATGTAGTCTTTCAATTCTTATTTTTAATTCTTTACGTTTTTTAGAAATAATTTGTTTTAATTCTTTGTATTTTTGTACTTTATTCATTTAAACCATATTTATAATATTTTGGTGGATATCTAAATCTGATTTTATCATAATTAGGTGGTATGTGTCTCAGTCTTCTAGATTTTAAATGGATTATTAATTTTACTTCAATACTAGATATTAAGGTAATTAGATAGGCTAATCTTTGTGGGTATTCTTTTGTTTTATTTAGACTTATATATTCTGAATAATAACTAATTAAAGATTCGTTAATTTTTCTAAAAGCTTCTTTGTTTTTAAATGGTCTTCTCATAATTAATCAATATAAATTAATCTCAAGTAAATCTAATTTAAATTTAAACATATATGCTACTTCCGTATTATTTAAATAACTGGGCTCTACCAATTGTAGGGGTGCGGATTAGGCGCGGTAACTTTACTAGGAAATAAATACTTATTAAGTCAAAATAAACTAAAAGCCCTATATAAGGTAAAGTTTTATTATTCAAACAAAGATTCAAGTAATTCTAGGAGTCCTCTTTGCAGTTTGGAGTTTCTTTTATTAGTCACACACATTAAATTCATTAATTTTTGAGTGTTGTTTTGATGTTTTTCATACTATAATTTTGTAATCTTTTAGGTATGATTTGTGATATTTTGAGATTTTATCCATAATTTTTATTTAAATTGATTCTTATTTTCTAATTAACATAATTTTCGTTTGCTAGGTTGTGACCTTACCCAGAATAATGTGGTAAAACTGAAAATTTCAGGTAAGATTGAAGCTTTGTTGTATTCAGAAAATAAAGTAAAATTTAATATTTCAATTCATGTAATTATAATTCGCTAGGGGTCATGATTAAGAAAAATTAAGGTTTATGTTGTTTTCTTCATGTCTAATGCCTCGCTCTTGATCATCTAGGTTAGTAACCTCATGAGAAACCTTCGTAGGAGGTGATTTTGAATTTATTATGTAATTTTATTACTGATTATAGTGGCTTATTATTATTTTTGTGGACAATTCGTTAAGAATGTTTGCAAGTTACGAAAAAAGAATCAAACAAGGATTCCTATTTGAGAAAAAAATTACTTTTAGTAACTGCTAAGATGTATGTGAGCTTTCTTGAAAGACATTGATTCATGAAAACAGACAGAAGAAAGAGTCAAAAATTGAGCTAATGAAATTAAAGACTTGGTACAAACTGTTGAGGACATAGTTGACAAATCTTTTGCGGAGGTAAAACCGAGAAAAGGAAAAGATATTGTTTGTTTTTGCACAACATTAACTAACGTAGTGAAAGTGGTGGTTATAATGTACATAATTTGCGTTGACATATGCAATCAACAAGAGAATCAAGAACCTAACAGAAAGCCTAAGAATTTATGAGTCGTTTGGTACACTAAATAGGTAAAATGATTTCGAGGTAAGTTTAAAATTAACTTTATTCCATGTCTGTTATGAGACATTAACTATTTCGGGACTATCTTATCCTATCATATGTACTAGAATGGTGAAATTACAATCTCATACAAAGGATGATATAAAATAATCTCATGAAATATCCAAACTCATTAGATATCCCTGTTTATCCAAATTAGTGTGCAAACTACCCTTATGATATACTTCATTGTATAAATGAGGAGAAACATCTTTCGAATAAGTGATACGGAGTATTACATAATGAAATTATTTGTGTTGAGTGATAGGAAAGTCTTGGAGGAGGGAATTGGAGTTACAGGCAAAGGTTTAGCGAAATAGTTGTCAAGCATAGAGCAATTATAGATTGTATAATGTTTAAGAGCATTGAAGAAAATAGTGTCATCGGGTCTTCTCAATCAATTGGTGGTTCTGAAGGTCATCTCACAATGGATGAAACATTGTCTTTCTTTCATGCCTAATTTGCCTGATTTGTTTTAATTAAGATTAAAACTTCTAAATCTAAATATACATCTATGGTATTAATGGTAATGAATATATTATGAATTTATGTTTGTAATCAATATTTAGATTATTATAATTTATCTTCTAAGTGTTTGCAGTATTTGTCTAAGGATTTTTATATGATATGATTCCTTTATTTATTTATCTAGCTAAATATGATCAATATTACTTTTTTTTAAAAAAAAAAAGAACATATCTTTTATATTTTATAACTTAAACACATTATTTAATAATATTTATTTATATATTTAGTTGTGTATTCATTGAATAGGTACACGCGCAAAGCGCGTATGTTTAAACTAGTTATATAAAAGTGTGAAGGATCTTTGAAAGGTCATTTGAATTTTTTACACCTTATTAAAAATCTTTGTAATAGATAAAATTATTTACTTTTAAACAATCAAATGTTACACGTGCGAGGCACGTGAGGTTAAACTAGTATATTAAAAGTGTGAAGACCCTTACAAAAGTGATTTGAACTGTTTGCCCTTCATTAAAAAATTTCACAACAGACAAAATTGTATTTTCACTATTTTGCTCAAATTATTATTTAATTATATTAATAATATTAATTATAATATTAAATCCAAAAATATATATGAAAATAAAAAATTAAAAGTCCTAAATTTATGATACTAAGAAAATGCTAGGAAAGAATTTAAAAAAAAAACTAATAAATTCCTAAATTTTAGGAACCTGCGTGTGCATAATTTTTTAATTGTTCTTTTAAATATGGCAATGAAGCCTATTTTATATTAAGAAAAGCAGACAAAAGTCTTCAAAGAACTATTAAAAAACGTACAGTAATGTCTTCGTAGTAGTTTATTATTTTTAGAATTCATATTCTTCTAAAATTAATAGTTATTTTTTGGGGGGAAAATATAAATTTACCATAATTAGATAAATTTTTTTTTTGGAGTAAAAGGTTTTGGACTTCTATAAATTGACAATTCTTCTACAACAATACAATAGCATCTTCAATAAATATATAAAACAAGATTATTTACTTTTGGTCTTAGATCATTCTTTATTGTTTGCTTTAGAATTATTTTTTACGTCAAGAAATATTTTTGTAATATTTAATTTACTTCGAGGTGCATTGATTTTGTAGATATCTTGAAGATGAATGATGATGATAATATATATAGACAGTTGATGATCCGATTTTCGAAAGGTGATTAATTTCGCATGACAATTTTTAATTTTGAATGATATAAATTGTTGTAGCTATTCATTCTTATTCTTTTAATGTAATGATCTTTTCTTTGCTTCTTTTATGATATGATATGTAGTTTATTAAATTTTACGACAAAGAAAAAATTGATAGTTGGAATCTATCTTCCACTGGTTGTGACAAAGACATATCTGCTAGAAGAAGTGTGGTCATAAAGTATTTCTTTCCCCAAGGGTAGAAGGAGTTTGGAATGACTATTTCTCTCGTCCAGTCCACGAGGATGAAAAACATAACTAAATCTGATCATAAAAAAATATAACAATGCGACAGAGACACAACAAGATACAAAAAAAGAATCGGAGAACTTTTCTACAAAAGTATTCACCGTACGGAAGAGTTGATAAGCGTTTCTTCAAAAGTATTCACAATACGAAAGAGTTGATAAGCGTTTCTCCAAAAGTATTCATGAATGAAGTAAAAATTCAACGTACAACACAATCCTTGGGTTTATTTGACAGGACATACGAAGCACGAGGTTCGGAAAAATTAAATTCATCGTTTGAGAATTTTTTATTTTTGTGATAAAATTTTGAAAGGTGAAATTGAGAGTATTCATTATTATATGAGAATAATTTTTCTTTTTCATTAAATTTTTTCATCTCATATGTATTTAACATTACTTGAATTAAGAAGAAGTGGTTGATAGATGTTGTCACCAAGGTAAGTTACAGATGTTAGGTATTATGCTTTGATTTCGGTTAAATTGTGTTAGCATTAAAATCATATGAATTACAAGTTCTTGGAACGTTGATTTTAATTTATGCATTTTTTGTTGTCAATTTGCGTAGCTGATAATTGAATCATTTTTTGAATGAGATTAAATTTAGAATTTTTCATGTGCATTAATTAATCATTTTTCATAGTATGAAATGTCATCAAAGTCCATCTGAAACTCTCCAACTATTTACTTCGTTCATCTCAAAATAAGTGTCATCTTAACAAAAATTACGTGAATTATAACATGAATTAATATATAAAATATGTAGTTTATTAACTATTCTAATTCAACAAAGGTTTCTTGAAAATAGAACACTATTAAGAAGTGGAGTTTATGAGAATAGTTGAAAAGCCATACGACAAATTTTTATCTTGAATTCCTAAAATGACACTTATTTTAATTTAAATTCTTTTGATAAAGTTACATTTATTTTTTATATGAAAAGTTTTATCTTGAATTCCTAAGATGACACTTATTTTAAATTAAATTCTTTTGATAAAGTTACATTTATTTTTTATATGGAGAAAATATTCTTAAATTTCTACACGTGAAGTTATGTTCATGATAACCTTCTTATTTACCTTTAATAAAAGAGTGATTAGGTTAAAAGAAACTCCAACATTAGTTTTCAATTTTCCTAAAGATCTAATTTATCCCTTCAAATCAATCGATTGCACGTTCTCCATAATGACATAACATTATTTGTGATTTGTGAGGCATAAGTACAAAAATTAAGTGAATGTTTTATCGTGAAAGTCAAAATTTTTATTTTATTTAATTATTGAAGTTGTGTTTGGTCAAAAGGAATACTTACAATTTAAATGTACTTTTTAAAAATATGATGTATACCTCAATTTTTAAAAATTACCATTAAAATACATTTGAATTTGCTCTAAAATAATTATATCTCAAAATAGACTGTTCATACATTAGATTGTATATACAAGCTACATACTATTAATTTTTAATGGTAAATTAATGGTAAAGTTGTTTGATTATAATTTAATTATATTTGATTTGTTTGAGTG
>NW_025890690.1:16649-102024 GCF_002878395.1 Capsicum annuum | reverse complement strand
AAATAAGAGTTTGAATGTATTTTAAATTTCATATACAATTTCAAGTTGTATTTAAAAATTTCATGATCAAACATTGATTTTAAAATAAAATCTACAAAAAGAAGATTCAAAAAGGTAAAAAGTTCTCATGATCTATCACATTTCAATACAAAACTGCAATAAAAAAATCTCAATATGAAATTCAAATTATGTTCCTAAACGATAACTATCATAAATATCACCTATCAAATATTCACATTCATTAGTCTTTTTCTAAGACATATTTATACGTCTTACATAGATTAGCACAAAAAAAATTACAATCATTCTATTTAAAGAAATACAATTTAAAAGGAAGATCAAAATTTTAAGTAAACCACATGGTTGCTTGCGAGTATTTTATACTTTACATACTTTGAAATATATTGGCAATAATCCAACCATAAGAATGAAAACAATCATAAATTTATCTAGCAAACATGAATGAAAGTTGGAGAGGAATCTAAACCATCAATTTTTTTATACTCAATTTTTTAATAGTTGTGTGATTTTGTAGATGACGTCCTTACCAATTCGTTTTAACAACTTATTGTTTGGGAATAGCTTCAAAAATATTCAAAGAAACTGCAAAGATGAGGGTTATTAGAATTAGAATTTACATGTCAAAATGTGTATCTACGATAGTACTCAATTTTTGAAATGTTGAACAATGAATCTTGACTATATCCACTTTTATATAAATTGATTGTCAAAAATATGATGTTATGATCCAAGAAAAAGCTATTGTCTAATAAATTCTTACAAAAAAAGTGAACGGTTCACGAATCCTTGTATTACGACTAATGGATCGAAAGTGTCACAGAAACATAATTGTTTGACGACTTACTACTAATGATAAAAGTGTTTTGTATAAAAAAGTTGCAAAATAAAGAGAATTATTAGAATTCGATAACGACGTTTCAAAATGCTTATGTAAAAAAGTTTTATCTCTTCACAAAGTTTTAGTAACGACCAATTTTGTGTTTAACTTCGAAATTTATCCGTCACTAGGTATAATTTTTTCAGCGGTGATTATTATTCACTTTAGTCAACTCAGACATATGAAAGAACAATTGTCCAACGAAAAATGTTGATTATTCAAACATCTAAGTGTTATTATTAATGTGCAACAGATATCATAGATATTAAAAGCACAGAGATCTTTAGATCGTTGGCTGAATATAATAGAAAAAATTGTCATTTATTATTTTTTAAATAAAATTATTAAATTTCTTTATGATATTTAAATTAAGGAGTCCTAAAATATATGGTAAGAGGAAAATATATTTTATAAATTTAAGAATCCTAAAATATATGGTAAGAGGTGTTTGGAGAGTTAAAATTAAGAAGTAGATAAATTATATGATAAGAGAAAAGCATATTTTAAAATAAAGAAGTCCTACATATATGAGAAAAGGAAAAATATATGAAAGAGTTTTAAGATTTAAATATTGAAGTGCAATAATACATGTCTTTATTAATTACTTATTACACGATTCTTTAATTTAAATGAAATCAATTAAAGTTATAAAAATTAAATCCTTATCGTTACCTACTTGTAAGAGGTAACAACTCATAATATTAGCACTTTAAAATTGACAAAAAGTTTACCTTATTTATATAATTTTCTAATTTGAATAATTGTAGAAAATAATTACAATTACTTATATTTCTTCAGCAATACAAACATCAAATGAAAAAGAGATACTTTCTTTAATGAGGCATCTTTTTTTCTTATTTAATTGTTCTTCTATCCATTGTTTAGAAATTTACATATTTTTATTTAATTTCTATTCTACAATTTAAAATAATTGTTCAAACAATTGATGTAGTTTTAAAAAATTAATCTACGATCATTAATTACATGCACACATTACAATGAATTAAAGTTGGTGTCCTATGACAAAATGTTGATATATCAAGATGTATTGATTATTGAATCAATTTGGTGGTTGATTTTCTATATGCTATGAATTATTAGATATATTAACTTTATCAATAAGGATTGTGGTAGAGTGATTATTTTTCATATTTAATTTGAATTTTTGGGTTTGATCCCCTCTAGATACGGAGTCACTTTTGTTAGAGAGCGTTTTTTCTCTTTAAGGTGGACCTTTCGATATGAACTCAAATTTAATCAGGAAGAAATTACCTCTCCATAGTTGCAGCATTTGTCTGAAAAATTCACGGCTACTATAGAGAGGTGATGCTATACAAATATAGTGGCATTTGATGTTTGAATCTCCTTTAATTGTTACTAATAAAAATATGAAAAGTTATTAACAAATTTAACCAAAATAATAGCGGAATAAGGAGGTTCCAAATATATTTCTACGATTTTTTTTTCTTTTTACCTTGTAATTTTCCGAATCTCTACACCCAACTGATTTTTCATAAGACTAAGAAAAATTTAGGCATGGAACTTATGCGGTACTAAAGTATACAATGGTTGAAGAGCTTAAAATTTTTTACAATTAACTTAGTTTAATGATGATTATCATTAATATTTTATTTTATACAGTACATAATATATTTTTATAAAATATAAATATTTGAATATGGTGTTATAGATAGGAATTTTACAAAGAGTGTACCAATATAATAAACATTATTGTTGTTATAGGTAAAATGACGTTATAGAGAAGTAACATATAACATGAAATCAGTTTCGTAGAAAATCAGGTCACTACGGTGAAATACCATTATAATGACGGATTGTTATAGAGAGGTCTGATTGTATATATATTTTTAAAGTTGTCTCTTCATTAATTTGAATATAATGAGTTTGTTCTTTTTATACATGCAACTTTCTTCTTTAACGTTGAATACACGTGCAACACACGTATCCTAGACTAGTATTATATTAATATATTAAAATGTGAAGATCCTTAGAAAAGTGATTTGAACTTTTTACCCTTCATTAAAAGACTCTTCTTCAGACAAAACTGTCTTTTCAATATTTTTTAATTTATAATTTAATTATTTTTTATTATATTAGCTAAACTTCCTAAAATATATAGGACTCCTAAAATATATGGTAGGAGAAATAATTAATATTTTCCTTTCTACTAAACTTTCTAAAATATATGGAACTCCTAAAATATATGGTAAGAGAATTAATTAATATTTTTCTTTCTACTGTTTAATTAGAAAAATACTTCTAAAATAAGACTCTATTAAGGAAATATTTCTATAAATATTAAGATGTACGTTAAATTAGAGAATAAATTGGTTTACCTATTGGGAGAATATGATTGATGCTCATCTAATTTGATTCGATTGTATATCTAGATTGGTGGATATTTGATTTTTTAACCCTCAACTTCTTCATTGTTTTTGTCAGCATAATAGAATTCAACATGTATGTATATATATATCTTCTTTGTTTTCATTCAAAATTATTCTTTAGGGTCAAAATTTTCACTCAGACAAGAATTAATTGGATCAAAATTGAAGCTTTGTAATTATTATTATATTTTTTTTATATTTTATAGGTCATAGATGAATGTCGATTGGCTTTGGAGAATTTCTTGTGTAAAGATTAGGTTTAACTGTATGGTGTTGATATCTTTATTATCTTATTATTTTATTTTAATTTACAGATGCTAGATGAATGTGAGTTGACTTTGAATTTTTTTTGGTAAAAGTTAGGTTCTCTATTAGTTTGTTATTTTGCGGTAGTTTACAGTTCGTAGATGAATCTCGATCGGCTTTGAGAATTTTCTGTGTAAAATTTAAAATTGTATTGTTTTTATATCATTTTTATTGTATTATTTTGTTGCAATTTACAGGTGATAGATAAATGTTGGTCGGCTTTGAGGAATTTCTTTTATGTAAAAGTTAGGTTTAGTTGTATTATTTTGATATCTCTATTATCGTATTATTTTGTTATTATTTTCAGGTGGTAGATGAGTGTCGGGCGACTTAAAATTTTGTCTGTAAAGATTATATTGAATGTCGATCGAATTTTTAAAATATTTTTGGTAAAGATTAGGTTTAATAAATAAATTCTCCATCTTTACATATTCAAAAGATATTAAATTTAATTATTATATTCATCTTTATTATTTAAACAAATATCTTATTTTATGTAATGTTTGAACTCATTAAAGTGAGGTACATGCGCAAGACGCGTACACCTAAACTAGTATATTAAAAGTGGGAAGACCCTTAAAGAAGTGATTCGAACATTTTGCCCTTCATTAAGAGTCTCTCCTTTAGACAAAATCGTCTTTTCACTATTTTTTTCAAATTCTTGTCATCTTATTATTATTAATAATAGGGCTTTAAAATTAATTAAAGTCCTTATATAAGTTAGGAAAAAAATCATAATATGTATAAGTTCTAAATCAACTAAAATTTTACCTTATATATAATTTGTTAAATTAAATAGAAGGAAACAATTGAATTGAAAAAGGACACAAAGAAAACGTTGGAGGAACAAAAAGAAAATAGAAGCTAAACCTAAAAACAAAAAAAAATAATAAAGGCTAATATATTTAATTAAAGAAATACGAATTTGAACCATCAAAAGTATCGGGACAAAGAAAAGTAAAACTAAACCTAAAATTTCTTATAAATTGAGAATTCTTTTTTTCTACAACTATATGTTCACAATATAGTTCTCAAACAAGTTTGTTCTTTGTTATCATCGTTCACAAATTTGTTTGTGATTTGAGGTAAACTCTCTAAAATTTTAGTTCTCAGTGTTTACAATCTTGATAATATCAATGGTTAAAGAAATAAATTTGCTTCTGATTTGAGGTAAGTTTTCTAAAATTTTAGTATGTTTTAAAAAATAAATTATCATGTACTATTTTTAATAAACAATTACTAATTAAGATATCTAAGTGATTTTGTAAAACTAAATTCATTGAAGTGGGGTACATGCACAAAGCAAGTATGATAAGACTAGTATTAAGATAATACCATAAATATGATCGATCACTGATTTTTTTAAAAAAATGGACAAACCTTAACCCTTATTGAATTCAAAATTCAACATAAGCTAAAATCAGTTATTAGTACAATTAATATAAAATGTTAATTATATAATTCATATAGTATTTATAAATTCGTTAGAGTCATTAAAGTTCTATAAAAAGAAGCATCTAATAATGAGTGATAAATATTCAAAAATAAGCTATACCATCCAAAATCTGCAAGACTATAACTTCACAAAACAAATTTTATAACATGTCAATCAAATATAAACTGAATTGGAAAAAGAAAATAATAAAATATGATATCTTTCAACATCTTTAAAATCTTAGATACTCTCAATCGCTTACAATATGGAAATAATCACCTATTAGTCATTAGTTTTCGCACTTCAAGTTGACGAAGGACCCTTAGCTCAAGGGATTGAAAACAGTCCAAAGTTGTTCAAAAAAAAGAAGTAATTACAGAAGTACAAGAAACAACAGGTAATAACAAAAATAATAGATAGTAATAGAATAGAAACTACAACAAAAACAATACGATAAATGAGATATCAAACCAATATGATCAAACCTAATTTTTACACAAAAATTACTCAAAGTCGGACTGAACGTTCATCTACCACCTATATCAAGCAAAACAGGACATCAAAAACACATCAAGCCATAGTACCAACCAACACAAAGAATAATGCAAAACATATAAATAATCGCATAGAAGAAACAGTCAAGCGTTTTTTTTTTTCAATATAAAGGACTCCCAATAATTTATCGTGTTATAACTATAATAACAAAAAAAGAAGTGTCCTAAGACCTAATGGAGTTGAAAATGCACCAAAGTAATTAGATAGAAATTTACGTAAAACGGGTTTATTTTATAGTGAAAAAATTAGTATTACATATTGCACTCACGTTTAGGAGGTTGAAAAAAAACTTACCATGTTTTTGGGATGTTTTTTCACGTAAAACCTCATATATATTTAGAATTTAATTTTCATTTTCATGTATTTTAGAAGCTTTTCATATATTTTAATATTTAATTCTTATTCCCTTATATTGTAGGAGTCTCTTCATAAATTTAAATACTTAATTTTATTAACATGTATGTTATTAAATTTTAAGAAATATTTTTTAACCATATATTTTAGACTCTTTTTTCATGTATGGAAAAATAACATATTAACATTAATTCTCCATAGCTTTGGTTCTTACCATATGTTTATGATTTTTAAACAAGTGAAAAAAATATTAATTGTAATTCTGATGACTTATAATAAGAAATTAAAAGATTTTGCCATAAATATATTTGATTAATTTTTAACTCTTAAATATTAGAATAAAATAGTGAAAAGACGATTTTGTCTAAAGCAAAGACTTTTAATGAAGGACAAAAACTTGAGACGACATTTCTAAGGACCTTCACACATTTAATCTATTATAGATATAGATTATAGATTACAGATAGATCGATATAGATTATTCATCTCAGTAGTGCACTCGAAGACCAAAGTCCATAGCCTCATAATTTTTGAAACATCAGCATCATATGGTGTGAACATCTTAATTAGATGTTGTTAGACCCCCAGCCTAAGACATGATGGTTAACAAGCCATGTCAAGGTGCACATTGGTTTTGACATATTCTAAGACAAACAATGTGATGTTGTGGTGGATATGAGATAGCAGGCAGCTGATGATGACTAAGGTGGCTGGAGTGATGGTAAGGCGGCCTTGGGCACATGAGGTGACGACAGGCGCATGGCACCTATGCGGGCATGCATACAAGCAGTAACATAGGCATGGCACAACACTGGCATGACATCGGCATTGGCATAGCACAGGCGATGGCATGGCACAGGCGTGGACACTGGCATGGTCAAGACAGTGTCACGGCATAGGCAGTGGCGTGGCCTAGGCTGTGACATGGCTGAGACAGCAACATAATACGGGCAGTGGAATGACGCAGGCGCAGGCAACGACATGACACAATCAAGGCATGATGCAGGCAAGGCAAAGCATGGCTGAAAAGCATGACAAGACAAAGACAAAATGATCAAGTGTTGGAAAGATGGAAATTGGCTAAGTGTTGGAACATTGGCAAAATTGGATAAAGGAGCAAGGCTGCCCATGTGCTTAACACATGGGGCAGTTGCTAAGTTTAAATGTTGAATATTGTAAACATGTGTAATTTTCAGAATGTATTTAAATTCTTAGACCAGGTTGTTAAGTCATATGATAAGCATGCAACCACGTCCAATGGCATGCTACCATATGTCGTTGGTTGTAACTACTATAACTGCCCATGTACAGTCTATTTATAGTATTGCTAGAAATTATTCAAGGCAGAGAGTGTTGTATGTCTTTGTAAAATTCGTGTGACATTATCCTTTTTTATTCTGAGAGATAATAAAAGGCTGGGAACTTATTTCCTGTAAATCTGTTGAGTGTTTTACGTCTCTGTAACCTTAGTCTATTTACCTTAGATTGTGCAGTGTATGTGTGGCTGAAGTGTCATGCCCTATTTTCGCTAAGGTTAAACAAAACATGATTTATTGGACCCTAAAGAATTAAATAGAGTCTTCACCTAATTTTTAAGAAAATAAGGAAACCTACTGAATTGTTAACATGTGCGATTTATGTTTCAGTCTGCAAAAACCAATTGAGATTCTAGGCAAGGGTTCAAATTATCCCGAAAGGAAGGGATTAGGCACCCTTCGGGATCCTCAACTGTGGTATCCGGTAGATTAAATTTATCAAAAAGGGAGGATGTATATTTAAAATAACGTAAAAAGTGTGTATTAAATATAAAATAATTCTTTTGAAAGATGTAAATGTTTAAAACTATGTAAAGGTATATGTAAATAAATAAAATATATTGTTATAAAAAAAATATGTAAAAAAAATTGTAAATACATGTGAAAAAGGAAGTATTTTATGATGTGTGGAAAGAAGTGTATTTTGATGTGCCATGAAAAGAAAAGGTATTTACAAGTAATATTTGATTAAAATTACGAAAAAAAGTAGAATTTATTTGAGAAGAAAAAACTACATAATATTTTTTAGTGTAAAAAGTATAAATTATTTTGATTAAATAATCTAAGTGAATCTAATATCTTTTGTAAATATTAATGTCCTAAATTTGCCTAAATGCGTGGTGAAGATTAAATAAAGAATATCCCGCCCAACACCCCAAAAATAAAATCTTCACTATGATTAAATTTGTACAAGTGCAAGAATATAAAAAATATAAACACATAAGTTAAAGTCTTCTTTGACTACCATTTTCGATAATGATTCTCAATAACATATATAAACACTTGTAATAAAAATGATAGTAATAAATAAATAATAATAAAAATAAATTAAAAAAATATGTGAGCATATATGTATTTAAAAATATAATTTTTGTTAAAACGTGGACTCAGATAAAGCTTTAAAATATTATAAAGATTTTGTCATCACCCAAAATATTTAATTTTTATATTACGAATTTATATATGTAATATCCGTCTTTTATTTGTGGAGACCTCAAAAATCGACGGTAATTTTTTCATTGGCCAAGTGTCTATTTTTGATATAAAATAAATAACTTGGAAAGTAAAGATCCGTCTTCTGTATTGGGGTGGCCTCAAGTATCCGACGGAGAGATAATGTCATTGACCATGTATTGGCCCTTAATATAAAATGATAACTTTAATAAAATAAAGTCCGTCTTTGTAATGGGGGTGGCCTCAAATATCCGACGGAAAGATAATTTCATTGGCCAAGCATTTATTTTTGATGTAAATAAGTAAACTTTGAGAAATAAAAATCCATCTTTTGTCACAGGGTGGCCTCAAGTATCCGACAGAGAGATAATTTCATCGGCCAAAGTATTTATTTTGAGTATGTGTATGTTTTTTGAGAAAAAGAAAAAGATGAACAAATTTTGTGTTTGAGGGAGAGGAGAAAGAAGTGAAAAATATGTGGGGATTTTTTGAGTGAGAGGAAGAATGAAAATGTGTGTGTATTTGTTTATTCTTGAGAGAGGGGAGAAAGAAGAATATAATGTGTGTGTGATTAAAAAATGTGCATATGCATTGTATATTTTAGGGAGAGAAAATGAAAAATGAGGAAAGATTTTTTCTTGTATTTTTTGTGTATGTTTTGAGAGAGAGAGAAAAAAGATGTGTGGGTGTATGAAAATATGTGTGTAGAGAGAAAAGATGAAAAAAATTATCTTCCACCCTTGCCTATTTATAATAAAATTGGGCAATCTCTATTATCCAATGAATAAAAGGGTGTCCCCTCCTTTTATAATAGCACATCCGTTAGTCCTTAGAATATTGACCAAAAGATGTTCATCTTTTTGACCAATGGATAGAGTTATTGTCCAAAGGGTAGTGTCATTGAGTTGTCATTGTCAGATGTGGCAAGAAATTATGTGTAGTCATTGTCGGATGTGACAAGACATTGTTGTGTGGTCGTTGTCGAATGTGATTAGACATTGAATTATTATACTGTGTAAAAATAATTGATCCGACTTAGCATTAGTGGACTGTAAAAATACAAAATGCAGATATTGATTTGTAATTATGAAAAATGTAAAGAATGTTGAAAATATTAAAAAATATAATTTAATATGAAAAATATCATAAAAATATGATGTCATGTCGTGTACGTGTGTAGATAATTGTAAAATATTAAAAACGATAATGAATTGATAGAAATCTTATTATAAGGAGGATTATTAATAAAATAAGAAAAGTAAAAATACGACAATGATGTATGAGCAAAAGCTAACACATTTAATGCTTTTTAGCTCAAAAAAAATTATGAATTCTGAAGCAACTCTTGTTATTTTGATGTGTTTGCTCAAGATATTGCAGAAAAAGGCTGAAGAAATGAGAATAAACAATAATGGAGCAAGAGAGTTAAAAATCTGAGCAAAATAGAAGAAAACATGGCTGACGACCTCCGTGATAAGTCGTTAGCCTCGTGATAGCCTATCAGCATTGGCATCAGCCTTAACCAGGGAGTTGCAGTTTGAGGAGCAGTTCTGACGACGACGGTGATGTGGCGTCAAAGTCGTGATAAGGCGTCAAGAATGGCGTCAGCCTTAAGCAGAAAGTTAGCATGGGAAGAAGATATTTGATGATGTTGGTGATACGCCGTCAGATCCCTGACGCGGCGTCATCCACATCGTCAGCCTAAGAAAGAACCTGAAGGCAACTGAAGCCTCTCTGACGCCATCCGTGATAGGGCGTCAACTTCTTGGCGCGGCGTCAGCCTAGGCGTCGCCTATTCTGAATAATTTTATTAATTTTGTTATTTTATTTCCTTAACTAAGCTTTAGTATAAATAGCATCTTTTAGGGTTTTTGATTGATTCATAATTCATCTATCTGAATAATTTTACTGGGGGGCGGAAAAGGAGAGAAACCTCTCATTGAGGCTTCTTAACATTCTTGTAAGCATCTTCCATTTGAAGATTGATTGTGGGTATGATTTATTACTTATTCTTGACTATGAATTCAATACATATTGTTGATCTTTGTATCATGAATAGCTAATTTTCTTTACTTGAGTTATGGGAACCTTGATGTGAATACTAATTTGGGTTGTGAATCTAATGTATGTCCATAAGAAATTGATGTTGTATAAACTTTCTTTATTTTAATGATCTTTCTTGGCTGCAACTTAATAGTGTCAGCACTACAAACATCACTTGTCTGAGAGGAAAGTGTTTGTTAGGTTACTTCAATGAAACAATCACTTTTTTGAGAGAAAAGTGCTTGTTGAGCAATGTAACGATCTCTCTTAGTTGCAACTTGAAAGGTGAGTCCAAGAACATACTTGTCCGAGAGGAAAGTGTATGTGGGAAAAGAAAGAGTTTACATGGACTCGAAAGATTTTAATCTTTAGTTTAATGGTAAATGCCTTAACCGGATTTGCCTAAATGAGAACATAGTTGAATAGCAAACACATCATTTAAGTTCGAGAGAATTAATGGATACACTACCTACTGAGGTCGAGAGACGAATGGGTAAATAATAGGATTCAACTCTTCTTGCAATTGAAGTGTCAATTGGAACTCTAAAGTGATTTGCAACCCAACCTATGTAAGCATCTTGGTAACCATAACTCTAGTGTCCCATAACATTGTTAAATCGAAGTGTTTATCAACTTTTGTTTAACCATTTAAAACCCCCAAATTTTATCTTTTTCTATCATTTATTTAAATTTAACTTGTAGCTGTAGTTTCAAATTAGTTTGATTGCTAGTCACATTGTTCCTCATGGATTCGACCCCGACTCCGAAGTTGGGTAAATATATTGAAGACGACCGCCTTGCACTTATTTGAGGTGTAAGTTTAGCGTCATCAAAAATGGCGCCGTTGCTGGGGAATAATTTGGCGTATTGAGTTGGTTTGAAATTTTAGCCTACTTGCTTGAATTCAAACTTGTAAATATTTTTTTTAGTTTTCTTTTATTTCTTGTGTTAGGTATATTTTTATTCTAATTTACTTATTACTATGGCATCTTGGAATGAACATGAGTTTGGTGGTTGGAAATCATATCTTGATGATCCATGTCCATATTATGATGGACCTCACTTTTGGCAAGATTGTAAATATTCTCCTCGGAGAGAGATGTGTGCACCATCTCCAGCCTACTGGGAGTATAATTGTTCTTTATGTGGTGGTCAAGATGGACATTGGAGTGATTGCCCAAATGTCCCTTCTCCTATTGAGCTAACCCAGGTTCTAGTTCTTTTTATGAGTATGACAGGTCTTATGATCAAGAAAAGAAAGAATGAAGCACTGAAAAGAGTTACATTGAAGCTATACTTCAACTAATGTTGGATCGTACAGACACAACAAATGATACCATATGTGACATACGTCAAGATATTAGGGCATTTAACAAGGGAAGAGAAAGGATAGAAGAGATGGATATCGAGGTCAATCATCCAAAATACTTTTCTACATTGTGGTTAGATGATATCTTGTCTGTAGAATCATTTAACATAATGGATGAGTGTGAAGATGAGGAGCAAGAACCCTATATCGATGTTGTGCTTGATGTTGAACAGCCCTTGGAGATTTCCCAACCAACCGAACTAACCATGAGGGATGATGCCAAGATTGAGTAAATGGTGATAGAGCCAAAAGAAGAAAACAAGCCAATCTCTTATGAAGACTCTAGCCTAATTCAAAGTGAAAATGTTGAGAAGATGAATAAAAGTGAGTGTGTAGAGGATAGTGTAAATTTTGACGTAGGATTTATTGGGCCACACTCGAAGCATTTTTCCACATTATGTTTAGATGATATCTTGTCTGTGGAATCATCTAAACTAGTGAAAGACTGTGAAGATGAGAAACAAGAATCCTATATTCTTTATTTTACACTTGATAAACAACATAAAAACACAACTCACTTTAAGGTCGAGTTGTTTACCATGCATCATTCATTACTCGGATTCTTAATCTTTGTACCACCTCCCTATAAGCGAGGCAAGAAGATGGACTCTAAGTTGGGGGTGCAATTCATATCTTCAAGGTGGAGAAAAAAGCTGAGTTGGGTCGTGCCGCGACGTTAAACTAGGCATTTCTTGGGAGGCAACCCAAGGTATTTTATTATTTGTATTCGTATTATGTGATTGATATCATATCTTCGCACCCATGATGCCACAAGTATGTTTCTAACTCTCTTGTTTTGATTTGACGTATTGGGAACAATACATGATATTAAGTTGAGGGTGGGGCTACTTGTGGGTGTTGATGTCCTCTTGGGGTTTTTATTGCCGTGCCTCTTTTTCCCAGAGTCTTGTTCCTAGTAGAGCTGGCATGTTTAGGCGTATTATGTTTGTTTTGTGATGTGTTGTGGTTAACTGGAGAAAAATAAGTATCTAGAGCAGTTGACATATTTTTGTTGATTTTTAAGACTGATAAACACCTCTCCGTTGGTCTATTTTATAAATATGTGATATGCATTTATATGTGGCTATTGTGAATCTTGTTATGGCATTAGTACTAGTGACATGATATCCACTGCTAAACAATCGAATGAACCGGATAGGTAGTAGCTTGTGATGCACCTTTGTGCCATGTGTGTGAGAGATACTACTTAGTTCCCTTTGTGTGTTAAATCCAGAACTTGCCCGGTTAGTCTTACTTTGGTTGAAAGATAGGGGTTAGGAAAGGATCATAGGCCGTTGTTGATGTTAGTCCACTTTCAGCCTAAATAACCTTCCATGTTATGCATGATATCTCTTGATCCCTATTTTGAGCCTGAATTGACCATTTCTTTCTATGACACATGTCACCTTCCCATTTATATAATAATGAACCTGTTTTGTCCCTGGTCCTTCTTGGACACTGTGCACCTTAACTTAGGCAAATAGCCTAAGTTGAGGGTGGCTATCATAGAAGTGTGTGATGTAAAATGAGTATGAGGAATGGTAGAATAAAAGAAGAAGGATAAAAAGTAGGGTGCTGTGGAAAAAGAATAAGAAAAGAATAGTTGTGAAAAAAATGAATAAGAAAAATTGCACCTATCCTCAATGTGTGTGATCAAGAGAAGAGAAGAATTGAGAAAAACGTTAATAAGTGAGGCCCCAAAAGTTAAGGTAGTGCCAAGGAGGCTTAGTCACTCTAAATGCCATTGAATATAATACCAGCCCTTAGCCTACATTATAAGTCGAAGAAAAGACCTATAGTGATCCTAACTTACCTGTCTAGACACCTTGGTAATGAAAATAAGGGCAAGCTTATGGTATTTGGCATATATTAACTGGAATTTCTTTCTGAGACTGAATGTCTCTTAACAGTCCCCGCATTGACATGCTTGAGTTCATATATGAGTGAGGAGGGACTTCTTTGTTGTAAGGACACATCAGTTGTATTGCTAGCTGTTTACTTGTTTGGTAGTGTAACTTGTACATATGCATGGTTATTGTTGCTGAATTGATGCCATATCTTGATTCTTTTGGGTCACATTATTAATCTTCAAGGATATGCACAATTGGATATATAAGTAATTCAATGTGGAGAGTGGCATGAGTTTTGAGCTAAACTTGATAATCAACTGTGAAAGGTATCTTATGTGTCTCATGGTTAAGCATCGTAGTATGGTGTTATGTAGTTGTTTGAGGACAAGCAATTATTTTAAGTTGAGGGTGTTGATGTGTGAGCAAAAGCTAACACATTTAATGCTTTTTAGCTTAAAATAATTGTGAATTTTGAAGCGACTCTTGTTGTTTTGATGTGTTTGCTCATGATATTGCAGAAAAAGGCTGAAGAAATGAGAATAAACAATAATGGATCAAAAGAGTTGAAAATATGAGCAAAATAGAAGAAAACATGGCTGACGACCTCCGTGATAAGTCGTCAGCCTCGTGATAGCCTATCAGCATTGGTGTCAGCCTTAACCAGGGAGTTGCATCTTGAAAGCATTTCTGAAGACGCCAGTGATGTGGAGTCAAAGTCGTGATAAGGCGTCAAGAATGGCATCAGCCTTAAGCAGAAAGTTAGCATGGGATGAAGATATCTGACGATGTTGGTGATACGCCGTCAGATCCCTGACACGGCGTCATCCACATCGTCAACCTAAGACAGAACCTGAAGGCAACTGAAGCTTCTCTGACTCCATCCGTGATAGGGCGTCAACTTCTTGATGTGGCGTCAGCCTGGGCATAACCTATTCTGAACAATTTTATTAATTTTGTTATTTTATTTCCTTAATTAGGCTTTAGTATAAATAGCATCTTTTAGGATTTTTGATTGATTCATAATTCATCTATCTGAATAATTTTACTGAGGGGTGGAAAAGAAGAGAAACCTCTCATTGAGGGTTCTTAACATTCTTGTAAATATCTTCCATTTGAAGATTGATTGTGGGTATGATTTATTACTTATTCTTGATTATGAATTCAATACATATTGTTGATCTTTGTATCATGAATAGCTAATTTTCTTTACTTGAGTTATGGGAACCTTGATGTGAATACTTATTTGGGTTGTGAATCTAATGTATGTCCATAAGAAAATGATGTTGTATAAATCTTTCCTTATTTTAATGATCTTTCTTGGCTGCAACTTAATAGAGTCAGCACTACAAACATCACTTGTCTGAGAGGAAAGTGTTTGTTAGGTTACTTTAATGAAACAATCACTTTTTCGAGAGGAAAGTGCTTGTCGAGCAATGTAACGATCTCTCTTAGTTACAACTTGAAAGGTAAGCCCAAGAACATCACTTGTCTAAGAGGAAAGTGTATGTGGGAAAAGAAAGAGTTTACATGGACTCGAAAGATTTTAATCTTTAGTTTAATGGAAAATGCCGTAACCAGATTTGCCTACATGAGAACATAGTTGAATAGCAAACATATTCTTTAAGTCTGAGAGAATTAATAGATACACTACCTACTGAGGTCGAGAGATGAATGGGTAAATAATAGGATTCAACTCTTCTTGCAATTGAAGTGTCAATTGGAACTCTAAAGTGATTTGCAACCCAACCTATGTAAGCATCTTGGTAACCATAACTCTAGTGTGCCATAACATTGTTAAATCGATGTGTTTATCAACTTTTGTTTAACCATTTAAAATCCCCAAATTTTATCTTTTTCTATCATTTGTTTAAATTCAACTTGTAGTTGTAGTTTCAAATTAGTTTGATCGCCAGTCACATTGTTCCTCGTGTATTCGACCCCGATTCCGAAGTTGGGTAAATCTATTACCGACGATCGCCTTGCACTTATTTGAGGTATAACTTGAGCGTTATCAGACAAAAAATTGATAAAAATCCTAAAGTGAGGATGATTATCAATAATTTATCAACAATTATAAAAAAGATTAAGAAAATTATATTTTGTGCCCTTTAATGATCAAGAAGCCTGAAGACGTTAATTTTAGGAATGGAGAGCAAAAATTGGGTGTCAACAATTGTCCCTTTTCGTTTGAGGACGATGTAGAAGTCTTAAAACAAAAACATTAACGTGTAGCCAATTTTAATCGATAAAAAATGATTTTTTTGTTATAAAAAAGTTCGATCAAACTCTAATTTAGAGTTACCTACATACCTCAACTTAATGAGGATCAGGTTGGATGTAGTTCAAAAAAATTGGCAGATTGTCTCTTGCCTTGTTATTAGGGGCGAATGATCATATGAAATGATTATTCCTAGGAGGACTATGTGGGAACAAAAGTACTCACATATTCCCGATGCTCCTTTTAAAATTGCCCCAGTATGAAGTTGTTAGATGCTGGAAAAGCAAGATTGTGTACCTACTTGGGAGAAATAATGATTGTGGGGTTGTAATGATCGAACTCTGCATAGAGCTTCCTACATATCTTGAGTGTCACGAGAATCAGGTCAATTTAGTTCGAAATAAGGAAATGGGGAAAATTTGAGATGGTTCTCAAAATTTTCCCCAGTGCCTGATATATATGGGATTTAAAAAAAATGTTGTTGTTCTGAATTGTACCTTTTGTTGAAAAGATGTATGATGTCTCTGATTGTCTACGGGGACTTGAGGATGAATGACGGGTGTCTTCGATTGTCTGCAAAGACTGATATTGATGAATGAAAAATGTCTTTGATTGTCTATGAAGACTTAATGCATGGCATCTCCAATTGTCTATGGAGACTGATGTTGAATGATGATCTAATTGTCTATGGAGGTTGGTGTTGATTGTTGTCTCTGATTATTTACGGAGAATTGATGCATGATACCTCCAATTGTCTATGGAGGCTGGTGTTGATTGTTGTCTCCGATTGTTTACGGAGAATTGATGCATGACACCTCCAATTGACTATGGAGGTTGGTATTTATTGTTGTCTCTGATTGTCTACAGAGACTGTGATGAATGATAATGTCTTCGATTGTCTGCGAAGACTTGATGACATCTCCAATTGTCTATGGATATGGATGCTGATTGTCATCTCCGATTGTCTATGGAGACTATGTGATGAATGATGTCTTCAATTGTATACGAAGACTTGATGATATCTCCAATTATCTATGGAGACTGATGTTGATTGTTATCTCTTATTGTCTACGGAAACTATGTGATGGTCGTCCTCAATTGTCTATGAAGACTAAGGTCATCAACCGATGAGGTAATGGCCTCTCGATTGGTGGAACAGCTGGAAGGTAATAGCCTCTCGACTGGCGGGGCTATGAGAATGTAAAATTCTCTCGAATGGCGGGATTTTAAAAGGTAATAGCCTCTCAATTGGCGGGGCTATAAAAATGTAAAAGCCTCTCGACTGGTGGGGCTATGAGAATGTAAAAGCCTCTCAACTGGTGGAGCCTTAAAAGGTAATAGCCTCTCGACTGGCGGGGCTATGAAAATGTAAAATCCTCTTGACTGGCGGGGCTATGAAAATGTAAAAGCCTCTCGACTGGCAGGGCCTTAAAAGGTAATAGCCTTTCGATTGGCGGGGCTATAAAAATGTAAAATCCTCTCGTCTGGCGGGGCTTTGAAAGGTAATATCCTCTCGACTGGTGGGCCTATGAAAATGTAAAAGCCTCTCGACTGGCGGGGCTATGAGAATATAAAAGCCTCTCGACTAGCAGGGCTTTAAAAGGTAATAGTCTCTCAACTAGCAGGGTTATGAAAATATAAAAGCCTCTCGACTGGCAGGGCTTTGAAAGATAATAGCCTCTCGACTGATGGCGCTATAAAAATGTAAAAGCCTCTCGACTGACGGGGCTATGAGAATGGAAAAAGCCTCTCGACTGGCGGGGCTATATAAAGGTAATAGCCACTAGACTAGCGGGGCTATGAAAATGTAAAAGCCTCTTGACTGGCGAGGCTTTGAAAGGTAATAGCCTCTCGACTGTCGGGGCTATGAAAATGTAAAAGCCTCTCGACTGGCGGGGCTTTGAAAAGTAATAGCCACTCGACTGGAGGGGCTATGAAAATGTAAAAGCCTCTCGTCTGGCGGGGCTTTGAAAGGTAATAGCCTCTCGACTGGCGGTGCTATGAAAATGTAAAAGCCTCTGAGAACACCCAATTGAAAAGAAAAATATCTGTGTTTGAAGGCTGTATCTTGAAGAGAAAGGTCAATTATTGGTATTCGGAGATAAACGTCTTGCACATAAAGTGTGATGCATGTATATGAAGGCATGGTTTGAAAGAAAAGATTTTTTTTTTTGTATTTTCGTTGTAAAAATATGTTGAAAGATGAAAAATACGGAAGGCTGTTTGTGTTTTATTTGTAAGAAATGTTGAAAGGTAAAAATGCAAAACATTATTTTTGTTTTCTTTTTAAGAGTGCAGAAAGGTGAAAATGCAGAAAATTATTTTGTATTTTCTTTGTAAGAAATTTTGAACAATGAAAAGATATAATTGTGTCTTGACTACAGTTGGTACCAACAATTAGTAGTGTGTATAAGAATCCCTTATCTCTTTTCCAGCTAACTGAGAACGACTTCAGGGTAACTTCTATAGCTGTGAGTGGTACCTCAAATATACCTAAGTAACGACAAGATTTGTTCGTCTTGCTTCAAACAAAAATTTTAAACTGTGCATGTTCCCATGTTTCAAGTGTCCTCTCCAGAAAGAATGTCTCGTTCTCACACGTATTTGAGTATTATTTTTCTCTTGAATTTGGAGATGTCTAGAGATATACGCTCACACTCAGAAAGAAGTTCAATGAATGTAATTGTGATATCATAGGCTTGGCCTTTATGTAAGTATCCACTAAGGTGAGAAAACTTAGAGTAGGATCTTGTAGGACTTGTTATTGGCTTATAATGTAGGCTTGGGGTTGGGTTGGATGACATTTGGGATAAAAGCGACTAATTCCTCAATGAGCATTGCACTATATCCGTGCTTTTGACGCTCGATTTTCTTTATTGTGATTCTTTGCCCCTTGTTTTGTATTTGTTTCGACTTTTTATGAATCTTGTGTTGGAGTTTTCCCCCCCTTTCGATATGTTTTTCTTTTTTTTTTTTTCCTTTTTGGGGGATGATGATTCCTCACCTTTATCAAAGTTATCTCTATTTTTTCTTTATGGGGTGTCTTGCTCCTTCTTTCTTTGAAATCGTCTTTTATTTTTGTTCTTCTAAGGATATACGTCCTTTGCCTTTGGCAGATTTGATCTTGAATCTTCATTCGCAACTTGCACATACTTATGTGGTTATTCCAAAGAAAAGGTTTCAGGCTCTAAGGGGGAAATACTAGGGATTGATGTCATTTGGTAGGCTGTGGAAGGCACAATCTAGTCAAGAAAGGCCTACAATCCTTTCCCAAACTAAGTGTTACTCAGAATTTCACCTCAACAGACATTCAAGACAAGTTCTGGATCAACAATGCAATGCAATGAACTAGTCTAAATCTCACCACACAATGCACTTGAAATGATGGGGTTGGCTTTGTTCTTATCTTAGATGTATGCTAGAGAATTTTCGAGTATTACTCAGGTTTAACTAAGAGGTACCAAAAGAATCTATGGTTTATCGTGAAGTCGGTCCTCTCCATCATACCAATTTGCTCTTTCTCATGCACACTCCTAATTGTGTTGGTACCAATCAAGTCAAAATTTTATTTTATTTAAAAAAAAATGGGACCGACCCCAAATGAGGGTTGCATATGTATCTTGTGAAAATAAGAATCAGGTCTGCGTAGTTCAGGCAAATATATAAATTTCTATGTAACATGTACAAATGTACAAAAGTGGTGTTCATCTTTGAAAAAATAATGTGAAAGACGATCAGGAAGGAATTGCTTGTATCAGCAAAATTGGTTCGATTAGATGATCAAGAGGATGGATGTCGAGCATGAGGAGAGTTTTGAAATTACTTCAATATGTCGACGAGATTAAGAAGGTCAGACATTGAAGAAGTTATGGCATTATTTCACCGTAGTTGGCAGGATTGTTATGAATGAAAGAATATTGAACCCTTACTTTGATAGTGGAGATCGATACACCATAAATTTAATGGTTTACGACGTCCGAAAGAAGAAGCTAGGTGTTCTCGAACCAAAATCGGGTGAGGATATGGAGGTAGGTCAGCTAAACACTAATGTTATTAAGATTTAAATTTGAGGAATCATTTATTTGCGCTCTTGAAGACTTTTGGAGAGCGTCTTTGAATTGTTTCAGAAAAATTTCCCCAGTATGAATACCAAAGGAATTATTTTGAAACAGTAAAGAAACTGAATCCTAATACAGGGTTGCCTACGTGTCTTGTCAGGACAAGAATCAGGTCTAAACGTAGTTCAAACCTATTTTTTATGAGTTTGTATATGGTGTGATTTATTTCTAGAATAGGAATTTTCCTAAATGGTTGGGAGTAGGACTGAATGTTTGCGAGAAGGCACACTAGCCTAAATACACCAACTCTGAAACTATAAAATTCAAAGAAGGTTTGGGGGAGTGTAAGACACTCCCCCGCGTGAAACACAGTGTGTAAAGTGTAAGGCCAAAGACTCGATGGAATTATAATTTATGATTAAATAATATGTAGCATTTTTTAATGTACAGATAAAGTGTATATAAACAAGTAATGAATAAAAAAAATTGACAAAACAATAAAATTAATTTGTGTAAATAATGTACAGAATTTATGAACAAATTCAAATAATTTACAGTGTAAATTGATAAAGAATCAAAGAACTTAATCATATAAAAAATGTAAAATTACCTCCCTCGATTGAGAAATTGAGTTTATTGTGGTTAGAACCTGCTGTTGTAGTCCCCAGCAGAGTCGACATTCTGTCATGCCCTGTTTCACTAAGGTTAAACAAAACATGACTTATTGGACTCAAAAAGAATTAAATAGAGTCGCCACCTAATTTTTAAGGAAAATAAGGAAACCTACTGAATTGTTAACATGTGTGATTCATGTTTCAGTCTGCGAAAACCAATTGAGATTCTAGGTAAGGATTTAAATTAGCCCGAAAGGAAGGGATTAGGCACCCTTCGGGATCCTCAGCTGTGGTATCCGGCTAGACTATATTTATCAAAAAAGGAGGAGGTATATTTAAAATAATGCAAAAAGTGTGTATTAAATATAAAATAATTCTTTTTAAAGATATAAATGTTTAAAACTATGTAAAGGTATATGTAAATAAATAAAACATATGTTATAAAAAACATGTAAAAGATATGTATAAAAAATGTATAAATACACGTGAAAATGGAAGTATTTTATGATGTGTGGAAAGAACTGTATTTTGATGTGCCATGAAAAGAAAAGGTATTTACAAGTAATATTTGATTAAAATTAAGAAAAAAAGTAGAATTATTTGAGAAGAAAAAACTACATAATATTTTTAGTGTAAAAAGTATAAATTATTTTGATTAAATAATCTAAGTGAATCTGATATTTTTTGTAAATATTAATATCCTGAATTTGCCTAAATGCGTAGTGAAGATTAAATAAAGAATATCCCGCACAACACCCCAAAAATAAAGCTTTCACTATGATTAAATTTGTACAAGTGCGAGAATATAAAAAATATAAATACATAATTTAAAGTTTTCTTTGACTGCCATTTCTAATAATGATTCTCAATAACCTGTATAAACACTTATAATAAAAATGTTATTAACAAAGAAATAATAATCAAAATAAATTAAAAAAATATGTGTGCATATACGTATTTAAAAATATAATTTTTGTTAAAACGTGGGCTCATATAAAGTTTTGAAATATTATAAAAATTTCATCATCTCCCAAAATATTTAATTTTTTATTACGTATTTATATACGTAATATCCGTCTTTTATTTGTGGAGGCCTCAAAAATCGATGGTAATTTTTTCATTGGTCATGTGTCTATTTTTGATATAAAATAAATAACTTGTAAAGTAAAGATCCGTCTTTTGTATTGGGGTAGCCTCAAGTATCCGACAGAGAAATAATGTCATTGGCCATGTGTCGGCCCTTAATATAAAATGATAACTTTAATAAAATAAAGTCCGTCTTTGTAATGGAGGTGGCCTCAAATATCCGACGGAAAGATAATTTCATTGGCTAAGCATTTATTTTTGATGTAAATAAGTAAACTTTGAGACATAAAAATCCATCTTTTGTCACGGGGTGGCCTCAAGTATCCGATGGAGAGATAATTTCATCGGTCAAAGTAATATGTATGTGTTTTTGAGAAAAATAAAAGATGAACAAATTTTGTGTTTGAGGGAGAGGAGAAAGAGGTGAAAAATATGTGTGAATTTTTGAGAGAGAGGAAGAATAAAAATGTGTGTGTATTTATTTATTCTTAAGAGAGGGGAGAAAGAAGAATATAATGTGTGTGTGATTAAAAAATGTGCATATGTATTTGTGTATTTTTAGGAGAGAAAATAAAAAATGAGGAAAGTTTTTTTCTTGTGTTTTATGTGTATGTATTTGAGAGAGAGAAAAAAAAGATGTGTGGGTGTATGAAAATGTGTGTGTAGAGAGAAAAGATGAAGAAAATTATCTTCCACCCTTGTCTATTTATAATAAAATTGGACACTCTTTATTATCCAATGGATAAAAGGGTGTCCCCTCATTTTATAATAGCACATCCTTTAGTCCTTAGGATATTGACCAAAGGATGTTCATTCTTTTGACCAATGGATAGAGTTATTGTCCAAAGGGTAATGTCATTGAATTGTCATTGTCAGATGTGACAAGACATTATGTGTAGTCATTGTCAGATATGACAAGATATTATTGTGTGGTCGTTGTCGAATGTGACAAGACATTGAATTATTATACTGTGTAAAAATAATTGATCCAAATTAGTATTTACGGACCGTTAAAATATACAAAATGCAAGTATTGATTTGTAATTATGAAAAATGTAAAGAATATTGAAACTATTAAAAAATATAATTTAATATGAAAAATATTATAAAAATGTGATGTCATGCCGTGTACATATGCAGTTAATTGTAAAATGTTAAAAACGATAATGAATTGATAGAAATCCTATTATAAGGAGGATTATTAATAAATTATGAAAAGTAAAGATACGACTACAAATTGATAAAATTTCTAAAGTAAGGATGATTATCAATAATTTATCAACAATTATAAAAAAGATGAAAAAATTATATTTTGTGTCCTTTAATGATCAAGAAGCCTGAAGACGTTAATTTTAGGAATGGAGAGCAAAAATTGGGTGTCAACATGAAGTTTTGCAGAGTTTGAACGACTGCCAAGCAGTGGTGTTACGAAAAAGAAAATGCCCTTGTCTCAATTGGTATCAAACCGTTACTGTACTAAAATGGTGACTGTCGCTCAACAGAACGAGTATGTTACACGAGTTCAAAACTTTATCGGCATTACTGACGAACTCAAACAAAGTAAAGGCCTGGTGGATTTGATCACTCAGATCAATGCCTTTAAGGAAGAACTAGCATGTTGCATGCCCAGTTTGATGAACAATCTATAGAATTTCTGAATACATACTAGGCCTTAATGTTGCTGGTACAGGACCAACGCAAAATGATGGAAAATTTGCAGACAGAGATATTGGAGATGCGACGTGCTGTGGTTGTGTCTGGGCAGTCTCATAAAGGCAGTTCCAAGTCAAAATTCCTGATCCTAAACCTTTTGGTGGTGCCAGAAGTGCCAAGAAGTTGGAGAATTTCCTGTGGGTCATAGAGCAGTATTTCTCTACTGCCTAAGTTGCTGAGATGGACACGTTAAATATCACCACGATCTACCTAACTGGTGATGCAAAATTATGGTGGAGGATTCGGAATGTGGATGATGAGAGTGCTGGCTGACCCAAAATTGATACTTAGAAAAAGTTGAAGAAGGAAATGAGAGACTAATTCCTTCCTAGCAATGCCTCATGGATTGCTAGAGACCCGTTGAATAAGGCAGAATAGATTAATTCACGACTAAATTAAGGAATTTACTTCCTTGATATTGGATATCCAAAACATGTCTGATGATGATAAGTTACATAACTTCAACTCAGGGATGTATACATGGGCCCAAAACGAACTAAGGGGACAGAATGTGAAAGATTTGCCTAGTGCAATTGCTGTTGCTAATTCATTGGTGGATTTTTGCTCAACTTATTTTGATTCTTACATTCCCAATTCTTTAAAGTCTAAGAAAAAGGCTGAGAAGAAAGGGGAAGGGAAAAAAGATGGATAAAATGACAAGGGTGATAAGGGAAAGGCCCCAGTGAATACTGGAAACACTAAGAACAAGGGGAAAGATGGAAATACTAAGGTTTGTTGGACTTGTGAAGGACCGCATCTGGCCAAGATTTGTCCCAATCGTGAAAGAGTGAATGTTATACTTGCTGGAAATGTGAATCAAGGTGGGGGTGATGAAGTTGTTGCTGCTTAGGAGAATCCTTTGGGTTTGTCACTTAATCATATCAGTTTGTTGAATGTTGTGGGTGAATCCTCAAAGTCATTCAACCCTCATGTTGCTTTAATTCACATAGAGATAAAAGTTGATGGCAATGGTAAATACCGGGGCCACTCATACTTTTGTGGATGCCAAAGTTGCTCCAAAATATGGACTGAAGTTGAAGAAAAGTCCATCTTTTTTCTTGATGGTGATTTCTAAGGCACAAGCCATTATAGGCATGGCTTATGATGTGCAGATGGTGATTGGAAATTAGATGGGGAAACACAACTTGATGGTTATGCCATTGGGTGATTTTAAAGTCATTCTAGGGATTGATTTCCTAAGAAAATTTTGCTTTGTTCCTTTTCCTCACTTAGATGGAGTGACAATCATGAACGAGGCCAATCCAAGTTCATTAAGGCTGCTCATCCTTATGGAGAAACAAAGAAAGTGAATAACAAGGGCCTTATAATTTCTGCTATTTCGGTTGAGAAAGGATTAAAGAAAAGTGATGAAACTTTCCTTGTTTCCATTATTAAAGTGAATCCAGATGTAAAGGTGGAGGTGCCAGACTGTGTTACCAAAGTATTGAAGCAATTTACTGATGTGATACCTCCTGAGTTGCCGCCAAGAAGGGACATTGATCACAAGATAGAGTTGCTGCCAGGTTCTATTGCCCCTGCACAGGCTCCTTGTAGAATGGCTCCCAAAGAGTTGGCTGAACTGCGAAAATAATTGAATGAATTGTTGGATGCAGACTTGATTGAACCTTTTAAGGCTGCTTATGGTGCTCCTATTTTATTCTAAAAAAAACGAGGATGGTTCAATGAGGATATGTGTAGACGACAGGGCATTGAATAAAGTGGTTGTGAAGAACAAGTATCCTGTCCCGTTGATGCAGGAACTCATAACAAGCTAAGCAAGGTATGCTGGTTCACTAAACCTGATCTACAATCAGGGTATTGGCAGTTTCGAATTACAGAGGGTGATGAATCCAAAACCACGTGTGTGATGAGGTATGGTTCCTATAAGTTTCTTGTTATGCCGTTTGGGTTGACAAATGCCCCAACAACTTTCTGCAACTTGATGAATGATGTAGTTTTTGATTACCTAAACGATTTTGTGGTGGATATCTAGATGACATAGTCATTTATAGTTGCTCACTTGATGAACATTTGGAATATTTAAAGTTGGTATTGTTCCGTTTAAGGGAGTACAAACTTTATGTAAAGATGGAAAAATGTGAGTTTGCTACAAAAGAAGTGAAGTTCCTTGGGCATTTAGTTAGTCAAAACCAAGTAAAGATGGATCCAAAGAAGGTGCAAGCAATTGTTGAATGGCAGACTCCTAGTGGGGTCAAAGAATTGAAATCATTCTTGGGGCTAACTAACTACTGTCGCAAGTTCATTGCAGGTTACTCTAAGAAAGCAGCGGCTTTGACAGACTTGCTGAAGAAAGATGTAAAATGGGTATAGTTTGAGAAGTATGATGCAATATTTCAGAAATTAAAGGAAGTATTGCTTTAGAGCCCATTTTGAAGCTACCAGACTTTAAGTTACCATTTGAAGTACACACTGATGCGTCAGACAAGGCTGTTGGAGGCGTGCTGGTACAAAAAGTCCATTATGTGGCCTTTGAAGGTCAAAAATTGAGTGATGTTGAGCAAATATATTCGACCCATGAAAAGGAGATGGTAGTAGTAGTGCATTATTTACAGACTTGGAGGGTGTACTTGCTGGGTACTCGATTTGTGGTGCAGACAGACAACGTTGAAAACATATTTTTTAAGACACAAAAAAAGCTGAGTCCAAAGTAGGCACGTTGGCAAGAGTTCCTGGCTGAGTATGACTTCATATGGGAGCACAAACCAGGTTATCGATGCACTAAGTTAGAAAGAGGTATTTGTTGCAGTCTACTCTATTTCCAGACTTGAGACTGATTTTCTGGACAGAATTAAATTCTATGCTGCAAATGACCCACTCTATGTCAAGTGGATGGGTCAAGTGAAATATGGGACCATTCGAAGTTATTGATCGAGGATGATCTCCTTTACTTTAAGGGGGAATCGTGGTACCTCAAGGTAGTGGACTGCGTAAAGACATGATAAAAGAGGCGCATGACACTCCTTGGGCTAGTCATCCGGGTGTTGAGCAGATGTTAGCTCTGTTGTCCCATGTATATTTCTGGATGAAGATGGAAGACGATATTGAATCATATGTGAAGACTTGTCAAGTATACCAAAGAGACAAGACAGAACGTATGAAATAGGAGGGTTTGTTGCAGCCTCTGCCTTTTCCTGAAAGACCATGGTTATCTGTCTCTATGGACTTCATTTTTGCGTTTTCTAAGGTGGATGGCAATGCGTCCATAATGGTGGTAGTGGACAGGTTCTCGAAGTATTCTACTTTTGTTGTTGCTCCAATTACTTGCTCATCAGAAGTTGCAGCTGGATTATTCTATAAGAACGTGCTGAAGCATTTTGATTTGCCAAGTGATATCGTGAGTGATAGAGATGAGCGATTCACTGGTCGGTTATGGCATACATTATTCAGCATGATGGGGACTAATCTGAAGTTTTCCACAGCAATCATTCTCAAACTGATGGCCAAATTAAGAGGATAAATCACTTGCTAGAAGAATACCTAAGGCACTATGTGACAGCAAGCCAATGGAATTGGGAAAACTTGTTGGATACAACGCAGTTTTGCTATAATTTGCACAAGTCATCGGCAACATAAAAGAGCCCATTTAAACTTGTCTTAGGCATGCAGCCTATGACACTATTAGAGGTGGTGATGATGAAGAGTGAAGGCATTTGCCCTGTTGCTTATAAATATGCCAAAGACAAGCATGAGATGCTTGTTGAGGCATAAGACAGGTTGAGAAAAGCCCAGAAATGCATGAAGAAGTATGTTGATTATCATAGACGTGCAGTGATGTTCAATGTGGGAGACAAAGTTCTTCTAAAGCTCACTCCACAAATCTGGAAACAGATTTTGAGCAAGAAGAGGCATAGGGGACTGATCCTAAGGTACGACGGCCCATTCAAAGTTATTGAGAAGATTGGAGAAGTTGCTTGTAAGTTGAACTTGACAGAAAAGTTAAAGATTCACCCTACCTTTTATCTCAGTTTTCTGAAAAGGTATAATGAAGATGCTGAAGACCCGGTCAGGAACAAATCCAAGAGGGCTCCTCCTTTGATTATGAAATAGTATAAAACCAAGATGGTGAAGATACTTGATCGTTGAATCGTGGGGAATAACAAAAAGAATACCAATATAAAATTCATGATTCAATAAAAGGGCTCAAGCAAAGAAGACGTTGTTTGGGAGAAGGCTCAAAACTTGTGGCAGTTCGACAAGCAGATTAAGGACTACCTCAAAATACCCTCGACGAGGGAGTCGAGTTCATCTGGTGGAGGTGCATTGTTAGACCCCTAGTCTAAGACATGATGGTTGACAAGCCATGTCAAGGTGCACGTTGGCCTCGACATGTGCTAAGGCAAGTAATGTGATGCTATGGTGGCTATGAGATAGGAGGCAGCTGATGATGACCAAAGTGGCTGGAGTAATGGCAAGGCATCCTTGGGCACATAAGGTGACGACAGGCGCATGACACCTATGTGGGCATGCGTACAAGCAGTAACATAGGCATGGCACGACACTAGCATGACATCGGCACTGGCATGGCACAAGCGATGGCATGGCACAGGCGTGGACACTGGCGTGGTCAAGACAGTATCACAGCATAGGCAGTGGCATGGCCTAGGCTGTGACATGGCTAAGACAGCAACATGACAAGGGCAGAGGCATGACGCAGGCGCAGGCAACAACATGACATAGTCAAGGCATGATGTTGGCAAGGCAAGGCATGGCTGAGAAGCATGACAAGACAAAGACAGAATGATCAAGTTTTGGAAAACTGAAAATTTGTTAAGTGTTGAAACATTGGCAAAAATGGTTAAAGGGGCAAGGTTGCCTATGTGGTTGTCACTTGGGGCAGTTGCTAAGTTTGAATTTTGAATGTTGTAAACAAAATGGTTAAAGGGGCAAGGTTGCCTATGTGCTTGTCACTTGGGGCAGTTGCTAAGTTTGAATTTTGAATGTTGTAAACATGTGTAATTTTCAGAATGTATTTGCATGCTTAGACCAAATTTTTAAGTCATGTGATAAGCATCCAGCCATGTCCCATAACATGCTGCCAGGTGTCGTTGGTTGTAACTGCTATAACTGCCCATGTGTAGTTTATTTATAGTGTTGTTGGAAATTGTTCAAGGCAGAGAGTGTTGTATGCCTTTGTACAATTCGTGTAATATTTTCCTTTTTGATTCTAAGAGATAATAAAAGGTTGGGAACTTGTTTCCTGTAAATCTGTTGAGTGTTTTATATTTCTGCAACCTTAGTCTATTTACCTTAGACTGTGCAGTGTGTGTGTGGCTGAGGTTGTGCAGAGTTTGTACGAATGTCAAGCAGTGGTGTTGCGAAAAAAATGCCCCTATCTCAGATACCATCCAACAGATCTAGGATCTCTTTAAATGACCATAAATAGCCCGAAATGTGACGACGTATAATAGAAGGATTTTTAGAATAAAAATCATAATAATCGAGCAAGCAAAGCAAAAATAATTGTTCCTACATAAATACAATAGAATTGAAATGTTGTCACTAGCTAGAATGGATCAAAAACATCTTTCTAATTAAAATGTTGTCACTAGAACGAACCACACTATATTAATATGAAAAAATTACACAAATTAGCATATTTAAGACTATAATTACAATAAATAGCAACACTTTTGTAAAATTACAGTTTATAGCAAGAGTAGCATTATTTTACTCATTAACTAGGCAAGTGCATGTTTTACTCTCACTACTTTACATTTTCCTATTTTGACTCCACTATTTTGCCTCCCCCAAATATAATCATATCTTTTACCCCTTTTTTTAATCTTATTTTTTTTATCATTTTTTTTATTTCCACATTAGTTTCTCTCTTCTGTTTCTTTTTTTTTTTCCTTTTTCGTTTTTTTATTTTTTTTCCATATTTGAAGATAATTCAAGATTTCAAAATAAAACATGTCTATCACTCTCTTATATCTGTGTCTTTTTTTTCTTATTAGTTTTTTTCATCTCATTTTTATCATTTTACTTTTTTATTTTGATTTCTTTTTTATTATTTTTTTCTGTCCACTTTATTTTCTCTCTTCTATTTCTCTTTTTTTTCTTTTTCGTTTTCATTTTTTTCCTTTCTCGTATCTTTTTTTTCTTTTTCTATTTTCATTTTCTTCTTCTTTTTTTTCCTTTTATTTTTACACTTTTATTTCTCTTTCTTCCTTTTTTTCTTTTTCACTTCTCTTTTTTTCATTTTTTTCTTTTTATATTTTTGTTTTTTTTTCATTTTTTTACTCTTCTATCTCTAACTTTTATTTTTGAAAAGACAAATATGTATATCACATACACATGTTCAAAAAACATAAAAAATACATAGTCATACAGATCTGGATATGTATTTATAGTACAAAACATATATATGTATTTACGAAATACATATTATATTCATATTAAACAATAACAAACATAACTATACTATATATCTTCATATATATTTGTGAAATACAAAGGTGACTCATATAAAATAAGAATATACATATGGATCAGGTATGTATTCTGTAAATACATATGCAGAACTATATGTATTTTATACGATGTTGGATTTGTCTTTGAATTGTACATACTATGTCATTTTAGAGGAAAACATATGTACTTATTTGTTTTCTTTTATTGTTATAAGATATGTATATGTATTTTTTTATTACCTATATGTATATGTATATAATTGTCATTTTTGTTATAGAGATTTTATGTCTTATATGTTTATATATACATGTGAGTCAGATATGTATTTCTGTAAGTACATATGCAGATATATATGTATGTTGTTACCGTTACATATGCATATCTGTATGTCTATTTATTGTGTATATTTTTTGAATATGTATATATGATATGGATATTTGTATTTTAAAAATAAATGATAGAGATAGAAGAGTAAAAAAAGAAAAAAATAGCAAAAAAAACAAAAACAAAAAAAAAAAAAAAAAAAAAAAAAAAAAGAAAAAAAAAAAAAGCGAAAAAAAATTAAAAAATAAGAAGAAAACAAAAAAAAATATAGGAAAAGGAAAAAAAAATGAAAAAAAGGGGGGGGAGGGGGAAATGAGAGAGAAGTAGAAGAGAGAAAATAAAGTGAAAAGAAAAAAAGAAAAAAGAAAAAAGAAATTAAATAAAAAAAGATAAAAAAAATAAAAAAAACTAACAAGAAAAATAATTAGAGATATAAGAGAATGATATTTAGAAATTTTGAAGATCATGGAAATAATAATCTTCATATTTGAGTTTGATTTGAAAAAGAATCTACTAATTTAAATAAGAGTAATTTATGAGAATTTAATTAGATGTGATAATTATTCTTTATTTAACTCAACAAATTTGAGTAAAACAAGGGAACTAAATCTTGATGTATATGTATTTGTATAGCAGCAGTTTACTTAAATACAAAATACAATTTGCTATTTTTCGTAATTATGAAACTGTTGTTATAAAAATTATAATTAAGGCTCTATAGTTGCTATTTCTAAAATATTTCCTATTATTATAGCTGTCTAAATAAAGTATTAAAAGATTGTAATAGTTGTAATCGAAACACAAACTGATCAAAGAAATTGGGAATTTTATTAATAGTGGAACAACAATTACAATCACTTCACTACTACATTCACTTAACTAAGCTACAACAATGGCAGTAACTTGGTCATTCTCCAATGGTGTAAGAACATGTAACAATGGTAGGATAGAGTGAGCAAAGAGAAGGAAGAAAGAGAAGCAGTAAAAGAAGGAGAGAAGAGGTAGAGAAAATTTATGAGAGGAAGTTTAGACAATTACCAGGTCGTTCATGATTCCCCCCTTCCCCGTAGTTGATATACAACAATTATAACTGTTTGTCTCATTAGGACCGTCAGATCCGTGCTAGCTGTTATTTAATCCAACGGATAAAAGTCAGTTGTCATGTTCTCCTTATGTGTTGGCCTACCACTGAAATGCTTCCACGTGGATTCCACTACTCTTTCTTATTCCATCCACCGTCTCATCTACTGCTTTCCCAATTCTATTATTCAAAAATCCTAAATTTCTCAACATGTTTTCTCCCTTCTTCTTTATCATTACACTACACCTCCGTTCAAATTGACCTTGTCCTCAAGGTCAGTGCCGATCAATAAAGTCAGGGAATTGACTCTTGATATACCCTCAATCCTCCCATGTAGCTTCATCAGGATCAAGGTTGGACCACTGTACCAAAATTTTAACGGTTGTTATGTTGTTGACTCTTTTATGCGGCGTTAGAGGATTACAACTGGTTGAGCTAGGATAAAACCATCAACATCATATGCTGGTGGCTGCTGCTGCGGTGTAATCGCCGGACCTACACATTTCTTTAGCTGAGAAATAAGAAAGACGGGGTGGATATTCGACCCCGGAGGTAGTGCAAGTTGGTAAGCTATTGTACCAATTTTTTTTAGAATTTTATAAGGCCCGTAGAACTTGGCACTGAGCTTCAAATTTTGTTGAACCACCACTGAAGCTTGATGGTAAGGCTATAGCTTCAGGTAGAATAGATCCACAATAGCCAACTCCCTATCTGTACGATGTTTGTCTGCAAAGAACTTCATACGAGCCTGAGCTTGATGCAAGTTTTCCTTAAGAGTTTGAAGCATATGCTAATGTTAGGCTAAATACTGACCAACTGAAGAGTGGGTGGGGTGGGGTAAGGACTCAAGAGGACTTGGGGTGGAGAAAATCCATACAAAGCCTTAAAAGAGGATGTCTTAAGGGAACTGTGATGGTTGGCATTATACTACCACTCGGCTAAAGAAAGCTATTTCAACCACTGCTTAGGATTAACAAACACCATAGCCCTTAAGTAGGTTTCCAAGCAATGATTTAATCGCTCTGTCTGTTCATCCAATTGAGGATGGTACGAAGTGGATAAATTCAGTTTGATGCTCATGGATTTGAATAATTGCTGCCAGAATTGACTGGTGAAGATGGGGTCTCAGTCCGATACAATGGTCCTTGGTAGGCCATGCAATTTATAGATCTCATTTAGGAATACATCAGCTATATCCTGGGCATTGTAACGGTGTTTGAGTCCTAAGAAATTCCCATATTTAGTGAACCGATCGACCACTACTAAGATGGTATTTTTCTAACCTGAAGAGGGAAGGCCTTCTATGAAGTCCATGGCAATATCTTGCCAGGGTGATTGGGGAATGGGTAAGGGTTGCAATAACCCTGGGTAGGGCACATTCTCCACCTTGATTCTTTGACGTAAGTCATATTCTGAAACACATTTAAGGATATCAAGTAGCATAGTGCCCCAATAAAATACCATTTTAACTCCTTTGTATGTACCTTGCTGGCCTGAATGACCCCCAAGGGGAGACTGGTGCATAGCTTCAAAGATTTTCAACCTCAGGTTAGAACTTTTCCCAACAAACAGCTTTAACTTATATCTGATTATGCCTTGAGTGAGAGTGCAATCAAATTTTTCAGCAGGATTAGTGATGAGTTCTGTGATCAGTTGTTGAGCAAAAGGGTCATGCTTATAACTAGCACTAACTTCCAACATCCATGTAGGCTCAACCCCTAATATAGCTTTTAACTCGGACTCTTCTTCTTTCTGCCTCTTAGAAAGGGCATCCGCCACCGTGTTTTCAGTCCCCTTTTTGTATTGGACCTCATAGTCCATTCTCATAAGCTTAGTTAAACCTTTTTGTTGTGGAGTTACTGTTACTCTTTGTTCCAGTAGGAATTTCAGAGTTTGATGATCTGTTCTAATAATGAAATGACCACTTTGTAAGTAATGTTTCCATCTGTCCACAGCTGATAGTACGGCTAAATATTTCTTTTATATGTACAAAGGCCCAAATTCTTAGGACTTAAAGCCTTACTGAAGAAGGCTAGGGGTCTGCCTTCTTCCATTTGGAAAACTCTAATTCCTTTTGAACATACATCAGTTTCTACAATGAAGGGCTTGTGAAAATTAGACAAAGCTAGTACTGGAGCTGTAGTCATAGCCTCTTTGAGTCTGTTGAAAGAAACTTCGGCCTCTCCATTCCAGTGGAAGGCATTCTTCTTGAGCATATTAGTCAGTGGTTTGCTGATAACCCCATAAGATAGTAAAAACCTCCTATAGTACCCAGTCAGCCCTAGGAAACCCCTCAATGCCTTGAGAGTTGTAGGTTTAGGCCAATTATACATTGTCTCCACTTTATTAAGGTCGGTATTTAAACCAAAACTTGTGATGATATGCCCCAGATATTCTACATGAGACTGTCCAAAAGAGCATTTGGACAACTTGGCAAAACTCTGCTCCTTCCTCAATAGCAAAAACACCTCTCTCAGGTGAATACTATGTTCCTCTAAGGAAGAACTGTATACTAAAATACCATCAAAGAATATAAGCACAAATTTCCTAATTTGGTTTTTTAACACATGGTTCATAAGGCCCTGAAATGTGGCTGGGGCATTGGTTAAGACAAAGGGCATAACCTTGAATTCGTAGTACCCTAGGTGTGTAACAAATCCAGTCTTGTGGGTGTTTGTTTTTCCCATTCTGATCTGGTGATATCCAGCTCTCAGATTAATTTTGGAAAAAATAATGGACCCATGCAGTTCATCCATCAAGTCCTCCACCAATGGAATAGGGAACTTGTCCTTAATTTTCATTTTATTTAGTTCCCTGTAATCAATGCAAAACCTTCAACTTTCATTCTTTCTCTTAACCAAAAGCACAGGTGAAGAAAAAGGAGAATTAATAGATTGTATAATATCATTTTCAGCATTTTTGATACTTGCTTTTTAATTTCATTCTTTTGGAAATAGTTGTACCTGTATGGTCTAATATTGACTGGTGAAGCATCATGTTTCAGGGGAATGTAATGATCATAGCTCCTGCTTGGTGGTAGAGTCTTGGGTTCAACGAACACATCTGAAAATTCCTGCAAAATCACTTGCAATTCTTCATGTATGTCTTCCTTTTCCTCATCACCAATAGTAGCGATAGTGAAAAGAGGTGCCCACCTCCAGTCATGCTTTTCAATTCTGCTTGATGATACAACCCTCTCAATTCCACTCACTTCCCCTGATGTGTCACCTCTACCTCGTATTCCACAAAGTCCAAAAGTACTGGATTATGACTTTTCATCCAATCACCACCCAGTATCATATCATTTCCCCCCAACTTTACCAACCTGATGGAGTCAATAAACTCTACCCCTTGAATTTTCCACCTGAAATTGAGGCAATAATGTCTACTCATGCTATGACTGCCAGGTGCTACAGTCACTCTCATAGAAGTAGCTTCACACGCAGTACAACCAATCTTTTCAGTAATTTCAATGTCCAAGAAGCTATGAGTGCTTCCTGGATCCAACAACACAGTCACCTTATTCTCTTTAGCCTCCCCCTAAAGCCTAATAGTGTTCGGTACTTCAGTTCTACATAAAGCATTAAGACCGATGACTTCTTGTATCCCTTTTTCCTCCAAGACCAATGTAAGGTCCTCATTCCTTGTTTCTGGATGTGCTTCACTTTCTAATTCCTTAGTGTCTTCTAAAGCAGTCATGGCATTGAGGTGCTTGTATTTACATTGGTGCCCGATGTAGTACTTGTCACCATACTTGTAACATAAGCCCTGAGCCCTCCTTTGTTCAAAGAGTGTTGGATGGATTTCAAGAGAAGTTGGAAACACCTCTAGCAGCTCCATAACCACCTGAACTTCCTCCACTATATGACCCTCTTGACAGTTGACTCATTTCCTTCTCATGCTGAATATTTAACAAACGTTCTTGATGCCTAGCTTTATCTACTGCTTGGCTCATAGAATGAGGGTTCAACATCTTCACAATGTGCCTAATTTTTTCTTTTAACCCTTCTGTAAAAAATTTCATGAAAAATTCTTCAGACAATGGATTTCTAATTAAAACCCATGTTTTTAATTCTTCAAATTTCTCAAGATACTCGCCAACCGTGCCCTTTTGCTCAAATTTTTTGAATTCACCAATCAAGCTGATCTTACTATTATCACTACCTTCAAATATTTTGCAAATTTCTTCAGTAAAAGTTTCCCATCTAACAGTACCTCTACTGATGTGATAGGAAAAATACCAGGTTTCAGCTTTTCCTTGAAGGTGCAGGACTGCAATCTCTAATTTTTGGGCTGGATTAAGGATATGATGGTACTAGAAGTACCTTTCTCCTTTACGCAGCCATGATCAAGGGTCAACACCTTCAATAAAAGGAAATTCCATCCTAGGATGGTGATGGTTACCTAAGTTTCTTCCCCAACCATTATCACCTTGCTCCTCCATGCGTGGCCTGCTCCCAGAAGTATCCAGTGGTGGACCAGGTCGTGGAGCACTACCCAGTATACCATCTTGTGGGGCAATAAGTTTCTCCATTAGCACATCCAGTTTTTTCCCCAAGTCATCCAGCTTTGAGTCGTGGGACTCCATTTTTTTGCTTGATTCTACTATGTGACCTTGGAGCTGTAAATCCAATTTCTTCATGAATTCCTCTATGGATTTGAAACGAGTTTCTATAATAGTCATTAGCGCCAGGAGTTGCTTTGATACTACTTTTAATAGTTGTAATCAAAACACGAATTGATCGAAAGAAATTGAGAATTTTATTAATAGTGGAACAACAATTACAATCACTTCACTACTATATTCACTTAACTAAGCTACAACAATGGCAGCAACTTGGTCATTCTCCAGTGGTATAAGAACCTGTAACAATGGTAGGATTGAGTGAGTAAAGATAAGGAAGAAAGAGAAGCAGTAGAAGAAGGAGAGAAGAGGTAGAGAGAATTTATGAGAGGAAGTTTAGACAATTACTGGGTCGTTAATGATTTCCCCCTTTCCCGTAGTTGATATACAACAATTATAAATGCTAGTCTCATTAGGATCGTTTGATCCATGCCAGCTGTTATTTAATCCAACGGATGAGAGTCAGTTGTTACGTGCTCCTTATGTGCTGGCCTGCCACTGAAATGCTGCCACATGGATTCCACTACTCTTTGTTATTCCATCCACCGTCTCATCTACTGCTGTCCCAATTCTATTATTTAAAAATCCTAAATTTCTCAACATGTTTTCTCCTTTCTTCTTTATCATTTCAAAGATTGAATAACAATATTCTCCCACAACCTAACGGATGTGTATAGACTCTTGCAAACGATTTTAAGTTACATGTGCAATAATAACTGCACTCAGTTATATATTCATCGATATTTAGTAGATATTTATATATATACATAATTTAAGCAACAATTATAAGGTTTTTACACCCTGAATCAGTCATCACCGGAATAAATCTTGAGAATGGTCCTGCCTCTTCAAGCCATGAAAACAACATCGTCCTGTAGAAATATAACATATGACACCGTACAATAGATCTATGTTGTCTTATCTTTCTCCGAAGACTTCTTCGAATCTCACATGCATGTGGTGGAAATGTTAATACGCCAAACAACCCTTTTGGTCCTACCTCTTCAACTGATTAAGCGAGGCAAGTTGTCCTATTTAAATATTCGATGCAAATTTTAATTAGACAAATTAAATTCATTAATACTTACTTTTTATGATTGTTCATTTGCTCTACTTGCCTAATCTTTCCTATTATCCGCAAATTTCTGTAGGTTAAAAGTCCCCTTCTCTCATTGATCTTTTTAAAACCATTATTGTTTATTTTGAAGTAAAAAGAAAATAAGCAACAGATTTTAGATTATCAGTCTCACTTAAGATGTTTATTCTTTTATCATTATATAAATAATTATGTGATAGAATATGAAAAGGTAATTGTATTTTTGTGCTTTAACTCCAAAAAGAAAAATCAAGTCTGCAATATTCCTTTTAAAAAATACTATTTTGCATGTTTGTTTTGTTAGGGTTTTTGTCCTGATTTTCTTACTATATTTAAGTTTTACTTTTTCTTAAAAGGAAAATAAAAGTTACCATAATTACTTTACTTTTCCTAAAAAAATATATAATTTTTTTTTTCATATTTGGCTAACCTCTTTTTTGGAGGAAGGATTTTGGACATCTATATAAATAGAAGACTCCCCTTTCATACCATAACACAATAGCATCCACAATGTAGTCGTTTAAAGAGTTTCGTTTAGGGGGAGATTTTCTCCCAATAGTTTTTTAACTTTTTTTATATTAATTTTCAATATGTATGTCACTTGACCAAATTACATCAATAATATATTTTTTAGTATATTTTTCTTTGTCGTCTGAATTATCACTACGATAGTTTGCAATTAATAGCTTCCGTATAACGCCCTCTCGATTTCAAACACAACAAGTGGTATCAGAGCTTACGGTTCAATGGTCCAATGGTGTGGTGAGATGAGATTAAACAGGTTCAAAGCGGTTTCAAAATCAAGCTGCAACAATTTGGATGATAATGAAGATTTTTGTCAAAAAGCTACATGTGAAGACGATTGTCAATCATATTTTCAACAATCTTGTTGTCACATATTTGAAAATAAAACTTACTTTTAACCCTGCAAAAGGGCTCCAATATTTTTAACCCGAAAAGGGTTAATATATTTTTTAACCCCAAAAGCTCCATTTTTAAACATGTCAAACAGTAATAATATATGTAGAATATGTATGAAGAACGAAGATCATGCACAAGAAGAAGGAAGATCAAGAATATTTTGAAGAAAATCAAGCCAAAAATGGGAGATTTGTTAGGGTTTTTGCCCTGATTTTCTTACTATATTTAAGTTTTACTTTTTCTTAGAAGGAAAATAAAAGTTACCATAATTACTTTTACTTTTCCTGAAAGGAAAAATATAATTCTTTTTCATATTTGGCTAATCTTTTCTTGAAAGAAGAGTTTTGGACATCTATAAATAAAAGACCTCCTTCTCATCCACAATGTAATTGTTTAAAGAGTCTCGTTTAGGGAGAGATTTTCTCCCAATAGTTTTTTAAATTTTTTTATATTAGTTTTCAGTATATAGGTCACTTGACAAAATTATATCAATAATATGTTTTTTAGTATTTTTCTTTGTCGTCTGAATTATCACTACGATAGTTTGCAACTAATAGCTTCCGCATGACGCCCTCTCGATTTCGAACCCAACATATTTTTGGCAATTTGCTAAATTCCACCATGCACCGCCTAACCTAAGGCTAACAATCTTGAAGTATGGCATCTATTTATTTTTTCCTCATCTGAAATTCATTGTAAGTCAGTGTCTTTTAAATATTTTAAATTTATTAATTATTATAATCTATAATATTTTATAAAGTTTTTAAATGTAGAAATTTTTCATTCAACAAAGGTTGTAGCATTCTATATCTGAAATTAGGCATGGAGTCTAAAAAAAGCTCAGAGGTTCAGGAATTTTGTTCGACCTTTCCTTTGTAATTAACTTACTGTTTTCTTGGAGTATATTTTATTTTCGGAATTAGGTGCTGTTTATATTGGACTGTTCTTTGGTGATTGTGATTTGTGCTTGTGGTAATAGATTTACTATTGTTACCAAAAATAAACTAAAATTATACACACTAAAAATTAGATAATTTGACTCTCGTATTTCAAATTGTTTCATATAAAGTCGGGTGAAAAAAGTATGTGTAAAGACGGATTATAATTGTTGCGCACGTGGAATAGAAATTTAAGCATCTTTTGAACTTTGTTTTATTTGTTTGTATTGATAATTTCTTTTTTTTTTATGTTTTGATAGCTATCATTAAAAAATCCTTATAATCGGCACAAAAAACATACACATAGGTTGAATTGTCGTACACTCTTTCAACACATATAATAAAAGATTAAATAAACAATTTTAGACAATCTTTAATAAATTTAAAGCACAAAACGTTGACATGGTCGCAAACATAGTCCAACGCAACTATATGTTTCAATTCATTGCATCAAAACGGCATGTCATAAAGGACAAATATCACAAGGAATTCTTCGCTAAACACTGGATGAATTGTATTTTGGTATGATATCCCTCTGTCCAAACTATCAAATGCCACAAATAAATGGATTCGTTTTTTTTATAATCGCCTAGTGTTAAGTTCTACTGACAATTTCCTTTGTGGTGAACAACAAAACTGGTCCCAAAGTAGGCATTGAGTGGGATTTGACATAAACATTTTCCATTTGGTTTGGATACTAAATTTCCTTACATTACTAAAAAAGTGCAAATATCGACTGAGAAAAAAATCGACCAACAGACAATCCTATCCATCGGTTTTTTCTAAAAAAAAAAGAAAAGGGAAAAATTTTTACTGAGAACTGACGATACCGTTGACTGAAGGAGTCCGTTGACTTTTAAAGTGTAAAATTACAGTTGAAGAACATATTTGTATAAATAAAAACGATAAAATATGGTGAATAAAATTGTCCAAAATCATAAAATGCACTTGGGTTTGATTCCAAGTAGCTATGTTTTTTAATATTTTAAAATTTTAATAAAGTATAAAAATTATTGTGATTCTTTAATTATCTTTCTTAGGAGCAAATATAAGACTCCTACATAGTAAACTCTTCGACGAGAGTTAAGTTTTTTTGTTGAAAATGATAAGAAATAAAAAAGAAAAAGAGAAAAGAAGAAGAAGAAGAAGAGCATATATGTTATACAACTTGACGAAGAAGAAGAAGAGCATGTTATACAACTTGACACACTTTGGGGCATTATTTTGGGGTTGGGGTGTCAAGTGGGAGCATGTTATACAACTTGACACACTTTGGGGCATTATTTTGGGGTAGGGGTGTCAAGTGGGCCGGGCCGACCCGGCCCTAGTACCTAACCAGGCCCAGTTTGACCCGGCTCGGTAAGCCCTAGGGCTTTAGGGTTTCGGGTCCCGAATCAGTTATTTTGTTAAAATGGGCCCGGCTAACCCGGCCCGGACCAAGCTCGGTCCAGGCCCGCCGGTTAATCGGCCCGGCCCGGCTCGAAAAAATTTTTAAAAAAAAAGATATCATCCTCCCGAGGAGCCATCATCTTCTAAAAGGCCGGCACATAGTAGTTTTTCTGATTCGTTTTATGATTTAAATTGTTGGAACAATGTTGATGAGAGAACTTACACATCAACTTATCGGGAAGAGCTGAAATATTATCTTTGAACGGCACCAGAGGATCGCAGACGACGGATCAACACGTTGGATTGGTGGAGGAGTAATGAAACACAATATCCTGTGCTTTCAAGATTAGCTAGAGATATCTTGAATGTTCCAATGTCAACCGTTGCATCAGAGAGCGTCTTTAGTCAGGGACGACAGTAGCTTGGAAACAACCGACACTCATTGGGAAGCAATGCAATGAATGTTCTAGTTTGCCTCAGAGATTGGATTAGAGCGAAAAGAAGAAACCAAGGAATGGAACCGGAGCCGAGCGACGAGCTGAAACTTAAAGAAATTATGACTTCACGGGAGAACTCAGCAGAATCAAGTCCAATGCATGGTTTTGCCCCCGTTGACTTCAACTATCCTATGCAAGTTCCCATTAATATTAACATGAATGAGTTAGAAAAAATGATGCATAATTTATAGATTTTTCATTCATGTAAATTATAAATTTTGGATCATTTTGCAATCAATAAAATTCCCCAAATTCATTCACTCCTTAGTCCTTGTTTTTTATTTTTTTTCATTTAACGATTTAAAATTTTAAATTGAATTTCTAGTTTTCTTCTTTAAATTAAAAACTTACTTCTAATATAATATTAATTTACTACCAAATGTTATTAATTTATTATATTAAGTAGCATATGTTTTGTATATTTGTGCATATATCTTCTATAGAAGTGTATATTTAACGTATACATGTGTATATGTTTTATAAATTAGTATATAAGTATATCTATAGATATTGTAATGTATATATAATGTAGTATATTTTATAAGTAGTAGTATATATACATTGAATGGTGCGTATACACGTGTATATATCTTCTATAGAAGTGTATATTTAACGTATACATGTGTATATATTTTATAAAATAGTATATAAGTATATCTATATATATTGTAATGTATATATAATGTAGTATATTTTATAAGTAGTAGTATATATACATTGAATGGTGCGAATACATAGAATAGAGTGTATATATGTGAATAGATCTTCTATAGACGTGTATATTTAACGTATACATGTGTATATGTTTTATAAATTAGTATATAACTATACAAATATATATATTGTAATGTATATATATTATAGTATATTTCATTTAAAGTATTACATATACATAGAATAGAGTGTATATATGTGAATGGATCTTCTATAGACGTGTATATTTAACGTATACATGTGTATATATTTTATAAATTAGTATATAACTATACAAATATATATTGTAATGTATATATATTATAGTATATTTCATTTAGACTATTACATATACATAGAATAGAGTGTATATATGTAAATGGATCTTCTATAGACGTGTATATTTAACGTATACATGTGTATATATTTTATAAATTAGTATATAACTATATAAATATATATTGTAATGTATATATATTGTAGTATATCTCATTTAAAGTATTACATATACATAGAATAGAGTGTATATATGTGAATAGATCTTCTATAGACGTATATATTTAACGTATACATGTGTATATGTTTCATAAATTAGTAGATAACTATACAAATATATATTGTAATGTATATATATTATAGTATATTTGATTTGAAGTATTACATATACATAGAATAGAGTGTATATATGGAATAGAGTGTATATATGTGAATAGATCTTCTATAGACGTGTATATTTAACGTATACATGTGTATATGTTTCATAAATTAGTATATAACTATACAAATATATATTGTAATGTATATATATTATAGTATATTTGATTTAAAGTATTACATATACATAGAATAGAGTGTATATATGTGAATAGATCTTCTATAGACGTGTATATTTAACGTATACATTACTTTATGTTTTATAAATTAGTATATATATTGTAGTATATAGTTTTTTTAAAGTAGTACATATATATTGAATGGTGCGTATATATGTGTATATATCTTCTATAGACGTATATCTTTAAAGTGTACAAGTGTATATGTTTTATAAATTAATATGTAACTATATATATATATATATATATATACATATTGTTGTATATATATATATATGTATATTGTAGTATATATTTTATTTAAAGTAGTACATATATATTGAATGGTGCATATATATGTGTATATATTTTTCTAAAGTAGTATATATTTAACGTATACATGTGTATATGTTTTATAAATTAGTATATATATATATATATATTGTTGTGTATATATATATGTTATACTATTATAGCATATGTTTTATTTAAAGTAGTACGTATAGTCATATATAATTATATATTGAATGGTACGTATATATGTGTAATTAGTATTGACCCGACCCGGCCCGTTTGACACCTTTATTTTGGGGTTGTGTCATAAAAGTAGTCTTCATTTAAACACTCTCATTGCATAGTTCCTTACATTAAATCAAAGTTAGAGGATATGTCACTATTTATAGAAAATTAAAGTTCAAAAAAAAATTAAAAAAAATATTTTCCTTATAGATCTTAACCTAAAAGAAATAGAAATATTTTATGAGTAGTATATATCCCAAAACTAAAAAAGAAACAAATATTCTGCGGTTAATGTAGATATTAAAGTAGAAGAAAAACAATTATTATAAAAAATACTTGATTCTCCTCCTTCTTATCCAACGTCATGTAAATTTATTTTCTAACTTAATTTTCACTAATTAAATTTATGACTTTTTGTGGGGTACTTAAAGATACATAAACTCTTCTCAAGGTTCAAAATAGATATGAGTGAAAATTCATAGGAGCTAAAATAGGCATTGGTTAAATATCGGTATCTACTAAAAAACAAAAGATCTACATTAAAAATAAGCACGGACTGAAAAAATTGGTATTGATTAATTAAATTAGTATTGGGACCTGCACAAATAAGGGAGGATTGACAATTGTACTTTTTGCTTATAGATCCATGGAGTATTTCTAACTTATAATGTTAATGTAGATACTAAAATAGAAGAGAGAGAATTACTTTTAAAATGTTCTATATACTTTTTTGACAATTTGACACACAAGATGTTGACAATTTGACATTCGAAAACTCCAAGATCAAACGACTATTTAAATTTGTCCACACACATTATAAATTAGTACAACTCAAACATCAGAAGAAAATCTTCCATTCAAACCTCCACAGAAATAAAATGGAAACTCAACTAAACTCAAGAATGAAGAAATTTCTTCTAGTTATAAATTGTATAATTCTAGCTATAGGAAATTGTGGTGGCCCTTTGATCACCCGCCTTTACTTCATTAAAGGAGGCGCAAGAATTTGGCTATCAAGTTGGCTACAAACAGTTGCTTGGCCAATTGTTCTCATTCCTTTAACCATCTCTTACTTCAATCGTCGTCGCGAATCTCGAGATAAAATACTATCAATGGTCCAAAACAACAGCAACAATGACAATAATGATAATACAAAAGTCATTTTGATGACTCCTTTGATATTTGTGGCGAGCATTGGGATTGGAGTCCTAACTGGAGTCGACAACTATCTCTATGCTTATGGCGTGGCTAAATTACCCGTTTCCACATCAGCGCTCGTGATTGCTTCTCAACTTGCTTTTACCGCGGCCTTTGCTTTCCTCCTTGTGAAGCAAAAGTTCTCGGCCTATTCCATTAACTCCATTTTTCTATTGACACTTGGTGCGGTTGTATTGGCCCTCCACGCGAACGGGGACAGGCCGAATGGAGAGCCCAAGAGGGAGTATGTTCTAGGGTTTATCATGACACTTGGAGCTGCAGCTTTATATGGACTTATATTGCCTTTGTTTGAATTGTTGTACAAAAAGGCAAAGCAAGATATTACTTACACACTTGTCTTGGAGATTCAGGCTGTTTATTGCTTTTTTGCTACTGGGGTCTGCACTACTGGGATGATAATAAACAAGGACTTCCAGGTTAGTCTCTAATTCCTCCTTCTTTAACGCAATCAATAATCATGATCTTCTCATTAATTATAAAATAGGTTGAACGTTTCAACTTACTTCTCAAAGTACCAATTATGGTGCTCTCTCTCACTAGCCAATATGCGGATCTAGGTAGAAGCACCCTTTCATCAACAAATTATAATATACCACCAAAGTTTGGACAATTCCATAAAACTTTTTTCTCGCTTCAAGTCAATGAAATTATCATTTGTAACAAAAGTAGGTGATGTTCGTGACAATACAAAGCATGATTTTGTTGGTCTACTATTATGACAGGATAATATTAAAGGGAAAGGATATTAAAATTATCCCAAACTATATATGAAAAATTGAATGTACGTTTAAATTATTCAAGCAATCTATTACATATTTTTACTATTTAAAAGTGTGTTTACTTACTTCCCAACACATATATAACTAGTCACATGATTGTAAGTGTTTTACACTCGCACCTCATCATCATCACGCCATTGGCACGTTAGATATTATGTCAATTATTTAAAAGAAATTGATGTCACCCAATAGCTTCTTCTTTATTAAACACCACCACCACCGAATCCACTATTAAACCACCTCTATTGCCGCCATAGCCACCAAATCCACATTTCGACCACAATAATTTTTAAAAATTCACCATAAATTTCACCATCGAAATCACACCACTATTACTATCATCACAAAAAAAATTCAAATAACCTTGATAAATTCAACAATCATAACTAAAATCACCATCAAAATCACAATATCACCATTGTCACCGTCCAAAATTGCAAAGAACCATCACAAATTCAACCCCCAGTACAAATTCACAATCAAATTGTACCACCATCATTATCCAGATCTTACACCGTAGACATCTCTGTTATTATTGACCCTTAGAAAGTTTTATAAATTGTAAATCCTCCTTTCAATTTTCTTCGATTTATGAAATTCTGTACACATAACTTCACTGTCAAATTCAAATATTAGTGATATAATTAATGGTATACAATCATGAAAATGGTGATGGTGACGGCTGGTGATGAAATTGATTATGATGGTTAGGTGGAGATGGCAAAATCGGATTCTAAAATTATAATTTTTGATAGTGATAATGAAATTAATAGGAATATAATGATTCTTCTTCAATAATGTTTTGTTTGGTATGAAGAAATTATTGATGATGTGATTATTTTTTTACTATGTTTTGATATAAGTCACAATGAAAAGGTGTGGGTTTGTGAAGAAGAAGATGTGTGGATGGGGTATGGAGGGAAATGATTTTGACTTTTTTATTGCTTTAATTTTTATTGAAATGCACCTATTTTTTTATTTCTGTTTAATTTTTTTTTGTCATGTCAATTATATGATAAATTTATTTTTTAGTAGTATAAGTGTGCATTAAATGGCTTAAATAGTTTTTGATATCGTTTCTCAATGTTTAAATTATCAAACTTGTTATAAAATATTAATAAAGAACAAAGAAGAAGAATAGAGAGAACAGAGAGATTAATTCTTATTTTTCTTGAGCAATAAATTACAATGAAGCATAACCCTTTTATTTATAGGGGAAAACTAACCTTGGAGTTTGTAACTTTTCCATAAATAGCCATACACAATATATGGTAAAGTAAGTATTCACTATATATGGTAAAGTAGACATTCACTATATATGGTATATTTATAATACTTCCTCTTGAATGTCTAATTGATAGATAATGTGCCTCATTAAAACCTTACTAGAAAAAAATCCAGTGAGAAAAAAAATCTAGTGAAGGAAAAATAGTACATATCTCTAACAATATGCATATAGGTTGCCTCATTAAAAACCTTACAAGAAAAATTCAGTAGGACAAAACCTCGTAAGGAAAAAAGAGTACATCGCATATTAACTCCCCCTAATGAGAACATCCTTGAGCCTTTGCATCCCGATCTTGTACACCATCTTCTTGAAAGTTGTAGTTGAAAGAACTTGGTGAATAAATCAGCTATATTATCACTTGAATGAATCTGTTGCACGTTAATATCACCATTCCTTTTGTAGCTCATGTATGTAGAAAAACTTTGATGAAGTGTGCTTCGTTTTATCTCCTTTTATGAATCCTCCATTAAGATGTGATATGCATGATGCATTATCTCCATATAAAATTGTGGGTAGATTGTCATATTTCACACCACATTTTTTTCGAATGAGATGCATTATGGACCTCAACTATACACATTCTCGGCTTGCTTCATGAATAGCTATTATCTCAGCATGATTCAATGAAGTGGCTATGATAGACTGCTTTGTATATCTCCAAGATATTGCAGTACCACCACATATGAACACATAGCCTATTTGAGACCGAGCTTTATGCGGTTCAGATAAGTACCCAACATCAGCATGACCAATAAGATCAGAACTGCAATCTTTAGAATAAAACAAGCCCATGTGTGTTATCCCATTTTGATGTCTCAAAAATATAGATTGCTAACAAATTGGCTGAAAAGGCTATATCAGGCCTTGTAGTATTTGCAAGATACATGAGTGCACCACTTGCACTAAGATATGGTACTTCATAACCAATCTAATTCAGTATATTTCTCATTTCAGCAAATAATCTATTGCTTTGAAAACTCTCCAAAAGTTTCAATAATTTTCAAGCTATAAGCTTATACAATATAAGGATTATCAATAAGTTTCCTAGAAACTTTTATATTTTGAATCCTTAAAGAAGTTTTCATACAAATTTTGTCAAGTGACAATATTCAATATTTTATGTGTGACATTTTAAGTGTTTGGACTGCAAATCAAATAATTTTTACGCTTATCAAAATGAATCCTTTCATGTCATTTGATAAATGTTTCTACGTCAGCATGCTTAAATAAACGTAGAATTCAGATTCTCATAATCCTTCACAATATTGTTCCACTATTGTGTCAAAGATATTGATGATATATCATTTCGTATCGGTTCACAATGCGACATAACATTTTGAGATCTCATCACTTTATTATTTTTAGGTATATAAGCCTTTCATAAGGTTTCATGAAGTGTTATGTTGTTGGCTCTTTAAGAGCTCATTGCCTTCTTATTATGATTATTTGCTCCTTATTTTTCAAGGATCATTTCATTTGGAACTGATTAGTCTACCACGTTTCACACATGCATAGACTTTGTCCTTTAGGAACATAAAATAAGAGCACTTGCGCTTAATATGAGATGCTTTCGGCATTTGACTTGAATTATCTTTTGGATGAGGATATGGTGATAATTCCTAACATACTTCATAGCGCTTATAATCTCCCCCTTATGTTAGGAAAACTAACATACATCTTCTACTTCTTTGAGGAATCCATCTTTGTACATTATGGTATATTCATTAATCGTATACCGCACATCAAAATTATTAGATGGAATAATTGGTTTTCAACTTTGAACCAATTGAGAGAGAAGAAATAATCATAATTTATTGGTCTAATGCATACAAATGCTACTGCAATGTATCATATTTCAGATCAATACATTAAATTTTGTTTTCATTAACAATGGTTTGGATATTTATCGAAGGCATTCAATGCTAAACCATCATCATCAAGATGAATTATCTTGATTACATGATCTGAAAGTCATGCTTAACTCAATTTTATTGAGCAAATAACTTTATGAATGTCAAACTGCAGGTTGGCAATAAATGTATATGTGATTATCTTATTGATGCATCATTTAACACACATGACAGATGAACGGGCCCTTATTCACCTTTTATAATTTTCAGATTTGAAGGGATCCAATCCCAATATTAGTTGGTCCAACCAATTTATCATGAAAACAAACGACATAAAAAATTCTTGGAGAATCTTCTAGTTCTTCAATACATGTACATCTTCGAGATGTCACAATCGTTCATATCAATTTATGAACTTTTATTCTAGTAAACTCCAAGTTTTACTATGATATGTGTTCTTACTTTAGTAAATTTCAGATTTACTATTATATGAATAAATTTCAGATTTACTACTTTAGAAGTAGATTTCAAAATAACTCATCTCAGCTATTCTGCCTGTTTTGAGGTGAGTTGTCATACCATCACAATCAAGTACACGTTTATATTAATAAGTTTCACTAAATATTATCACATTCACCCCAGAGAATGGATCTGTGCTTATAATACTCAAAATTTTCATTCCCCAAAAATGGAATATAAACGTGTCTTAATCCTATCAAATTATGATAGTTTATATATCTTATAACCTCTTCCACCATATTGCTACTTCAGGAGCTCATCAAATTGCTACTTTAGGAGCAAATTGAGGCATACATATGATGTAGATAATTTTTCTCTAGCACATCTTATAATCATAATAAGTGTGTGAAAATATTATCACTTTTGATGATTATTATCATATTGTCTCTCCACGCTTATATTCGTGCATTCAATCACATGTCTTCTTTCAATAATGAAGCAAGTTATGAACTTTCATATTTATGCTGCCATAGTCACTTTATGGAATAGAGCATATTAATGGGATATGTTTCATGACCTTTTATTAAACACCCATTATTTTGCCTTAGCCATCATAATATCATCAATATGGTGTATTGAGATTCAAACTCAACATCTTATCCATATAAAAACGTCTTAGGCATACATCGATGGGCCTTGAACCTAAATATTATCATCTCTTTTGATAATATTGTTCTTGAAGAATGAATCTAAAACATAAATGATTTCAAACCAATTATTTTTCCTCAAATCCAACAATAATTATATCATTAATAGAAAAATACAAATAACATAAAGGAATTACTAACCTTGACCTTTAGATTTATAATCTCACCTTATTTGACAGAGTAAACAATAAAGAACAAGAAGAAGAGTAGAGGGAATAGAGAAAGTAATTCTTATTTCTCTTAAGGGATGAATTACAATGAAGTAAAACTCCTTTATTTATAGGGGAAAACTAATCTTGGGGTTTGTAACTTTTCCATAAATAGACATACATAATATATGATAAAATAGGTATTCATTATATATGATAAAGTAGACATTCACTATATGATATATTTATAGCAAAACTTTGGTTATAGATGATCTCTAGCAATAAATGTACTTTCTTTCATTTCCTTTTTATTTATCTATCATTTAAAATTTTGTCATATTAATTAAGAAAATCATTTTATAGCATTAAATGTCGCTTACTTGCCTCTAGATGAGTAACTAATGGAAAGAAAGCTAATTCTTTTAAAATGATAAGTATTTTGACCTTAGTGACGAATAAAAGGGACAAGATGGAGTATCCATTATTTTTATGAGTAAATGAAGTGAAAGTAACTCAATATTATAAATTTCTCTATTTTTCTCTTTAATTTCCACGCGAAATGTTCTTGAATGGGTAAGAAAACTTTTATTGAGTATAATTTCATAATTGCATAAATTTCGATTTCAATCAGTTATACCTCTAACTATGCATGCACACATATTGTAGCCTAAATTTGTATCTAGATCATGTTCATATTACTAGTCTCTCCGTCTTTTGACTCTTCGTACACATACATTATAACCTAAATTTTTATCTAGATAATGTTCATGTTACTAGTCCCTCCGTCTTAAATTGTCTGCCATAATTCTCTTTTTTTTTTTAAAAATAAATAAATCAATTTTCTAAAATTTAAAATGTATTAGTTATTTTTTCAGAATTATCCTTTTGTTTCTCAAAAAGTGGGCCCATTTTACATTTTCTTGAAGACTATTTGTAGCAGGGGTGTAGGCGGTCAGGTTGGGGTGTAGGCGGTCAGGTTGGTTTGAAGTTTTTAAATATCAAATCAAATCATTTGTATCGATTTTTAAATCTATAAATCAAATCAAATTAATAAAATTTGGGTTTTTCAACTTCGGATTGTTTCTAATTTTTTCTATTTTATGAGGTTTTTGGGGTGGGAGGTTGAATTTTTTTTTGATAAAATTTTTATATAAAGATATAATTAACTTGTGCTTCCAATATTTCTTAGTTCTTGTATGATGCAAATATCTCTAGGTGTTTCTTAAAAAAGAATAACACAAAATATGAAAATGAATGATGGCAATAAAATATTCAACAACAATAATATCAAAATCGTATAAAATAAATATTTCATATTAATAAGTTATACTAATTATAATTTAAAATGTTAAATTATGTTAAAATAAGTCTAGTAAGTATTAATTACATAATTAAATATTAAATAGACAATTATATTTAGGTTATGTATTTATCAAAACTAAATAATAAATATCCAACATTAGTGTCATTTTTAGTGTTTAATTAAATATTTTTGTTAGCATTAGTATTGATTTGAGCTTTATTTGAGTTACTAATATCTAGAGAATATAAAACTTATTGAATCATTTAAAATTCTAAGTTTAAACTTGAAATAATATGTTGAACGATAAAAATAATGAAACAATTTAAGAAAGATCTATAAATTACATCATGTTAAATATTTTTTTGTTTAAAAACGGTATAAATATAATGTCGGGTTAGTTCGATTCGATTTGACTTTTTTTAAGTTAAAATCAAACCAAATCATGCTTAGTAGGATTTTTTTCAACACTAAATTAAATCTAATCAAATCATTAATCAATTATTTTTTGATCGACTCAATTTACGATTTAATTCAATTTAAGATTTAATTTTGTTGATCCTAATCTCTAGTCTTAATTTTGGAAGCACAATTAAAAGAATAATACTCCTAAGTTATACTTTAATATATGTCTCTAAATAACTTTGGATGTACCAAACAGTTAAAATTTATTTGGATTGGAGAGAGTAGAAGCAGATATTTCGTTCAATTGACATCATCATATCACCTACCCATTTCAAATTTAAATTTGTCCTTTCTGAAAAAATAAGAATAATGCCAAGAAAATTGGATCATCTATATCTTGAATCCTTGAAAGCTACTCGTTTTGTTTACTTTTCCTTTGGCGTATTTTGTTTCCCGAAAATTAATTTAATTTAAAATTAAATTAATTTAGATTAATTTAAAATTTCAAATTAGATATTTGAAGGCTGTTATTTCTTCTTTTACCGGACTAATTTAGACTATTTTTTTCTTAGGAAATTATCTTTTGAAAACAACCTCTTTTCTTTTAAAGTAGATGTAAGGAGTGGGTACACTTATCCTTCCTTGGTGTGATTATATTTGGTATCTTTCTATTGTTGTTGAAGATTTTTGAAAACTAATTAAAAAATAAAATCAATTATAATTTATATCAATATAATAAAAAATATACTTTAAATACTAGTTAAAATTCTCACGAGAAGCAAACTAACAAGAACTAAAAAGTAAAGGGAGTACCAAATAAGCTGACTGTTGACCTAAAATCGAAAACACATAAGCTGACTAGTCGTACATAAAAGTTTTTTTTTTTTCATTCGGTATCGGTGTTCGTATTGAAGCCTCGACTAATTTGAAGCCTCGACTAATTTGAATCACGCATTATAATGCTCATTAAAATGACAGCGCTCCCAACAAAATTTTCTCCATACTCAAAATCAAAACCTTCTACCTTTGATTAAGGGATAAAAGTTAAGGTTCTGATTATTCAACAAAGTAGACGCGCAGCTAATGACAACTTCATTATTTCATCGTTTTAAATTTTATCCTGTCCTTTTCTTAAAATATCATGTAAGTACCAAACAGAGGAAGTCTTACTATATATTTTCCAGTATAAGAAGTCACGGTGTGGCAGGTGAAGCACACACCACACCGTTGATATCTCTGGTTATCGTCATTTGACGTACTTATTATTCCGTAATTTTGTTATATTATTTCTAGTTAATTATTATATCATTTATATATTAAAAATATTAATAATATTTAACAAATAAAATAAAACAAACATTTATTACATGTATGCTTCAATTAATTTAACGATAATTTTACTATATTATTCTTAATTTATTATTATAAATCATCTAAATATTAAAAAATTGATAATATCTAATATTAAATTAACTTGACGTCTTATATGAAGTCCATTTAATTTTTTAACAGATATTTTTTATACTAATTTTGTTATATCACTTTTAATTAATTATTATAATTCATTTTAAGACATGTTTGTACTCTATCACTCCTAATTAATTATTATGATCATCTAAACATTGTGCTACTTAAATTAAAATAGAAAAAAAATATTATAAATCACAATAATTAAAAAAATAAATTATTTAAAAAACATAATTGACTATCAATGCCACAAAAGTTTGAACAAGGAGAGTAATATATATTATTTGAAAATTACATAAAAAGTATTATAAATTACAAAAGTTAATAATTTAAAATATCTTAAAAAAATTTATTAATCTATTATATATTCAAGAAAAATACATAATAAATTACATAATTTAACAACTTAAAATATCTAAAAAATAATCAATCTGTTATATATAGCAAAAAATACGTAAAAAATAAATATTAATCATAATAATTAACAACTTAAAAAATTTAAAGGATATGAAATATTTCGTTAATTCTCAAAATTATATCAATATCACTTAAATTGGAATAGAAAAAAAGTTATTACAAATCTCAATAATTAAAAAACTTACATTATTTTTAAAATATAATTGACTATCAATGCCACAAAAATTTAAATAAAAAGAGTATCATGTTATATTTGAAAATTACATAAAAAGTATTCTAAATTACAAGAAGTTAACCACCTTAAAATATTTTATTATATTTTTCATAATTACTATGTGAAAAGTAATATAATTGATTGACTCTCGAAATTATATGGGTATCATATTAACAATTTAAAATATTTTTATACAAGTTTCATTAATTTAAATATAATAATATATATCTAACGAAAAATTTATTAACCAAATAAATAAAAATTTTAATTAAATAATAAAATTATATATAATATAAAATTTTTAATGATCAGTATTATTAGGGTATGCGTAGCACGACCTTAGCCAACTAGTTTTAGATAAGGATATGATATCCAAGAAATTTGTGTCAGTGCTTGAACAAGAAAAGTCCTCCGGTTTTGAATAAAATTAATAATCTAACAGTGGAAATAGTTGACTGCTAAAATTAGCTGACTGTTGCCCGAAACAAAAAACAAATAAGCTGATTGATCATATTCATTTTATCCGTAATCTATAATTTATATCTATAATCTATAATCTATCTATATCTATAATCTATATTATATTTATATTTATAATCTATATCTATAATTTATAATATATTAAAAGTATGAAAAACCTTAGAAATGTTGTTTGAACTTTTTGCTCTTTATTAAAAATTTTTGCTTTAGACAAAATCGTCTTTTCATTATTTTTTCATAATATTTAAGATTTAAAAATTAATTAAATATATTTATGGTAAAAACCATTCCTTATTAGAAGTCATCAGAATTTCAATATTTTTTTTTGAATTTAAGAATTGAAAATTAATTAAATATATTTATGGTAAAACCTTTAGAGTCATTAAAATTAATGACAACTGATAATTTTTTCATTAGTTTAAGAATTTTAAATCAACTAAATTTTATTTTAAGAAGATTTGAAAAATCTAAAAATAAATATAAAACTATTAGAATAAGAAAAATTTAAGAAGTACCCGATTTTTAAAAGTTTTAAGTATGTAGTAAGAATTTAATCAATAATTTTGTAAAGATTTGACTTTAAAATAAGAAAATATTTTAAATATTAAAAAAAATAATCATAACACAAGTATGGTTTGAATTAATGTGTCTTTTCTTAGTCTGTGGCAACAAGGGAAAAAGGTATGCGAACGCAAAAGTGATGATCCATCAACCACTTGAAACTGGTAAAACATATATGTGTATATGTTTATATTTATATTATTATATTAAAGTGTGAAAGATTTTTGAAAAGTGATTTAAACTTTTACACTTTACTAGAAATCTCCGTAATAGATAAAATTATTTAATTTTAAATAATCAAATGTTACACGTGCGAGACGTGCGGTTAAACTAGTCTTATAAAAAAGTCTGGTTATATAAAAGTTTAAGTCTCCGATTCTACAAAATAGACTCCCATGTAGTGACAAACATCTTATTATATAATAAAATAAATAATATGATATGCAAATTATTTAAAAATTACAAAAGAAAATTGGGAATCAGTGATGGAAAATTCTTCGGGATAAACACTAAAAGTTCATCCTTAATTCTATTTAACGATATATTATCAATGGATTATAAAAAATCATGTTAATAATATGATTTCGTTGTACTAATTCAATTTCCTGATTCTGTATTTCATTTAGCATAGTAAATAGTCGCGAACTAACTTTTGGATTTACTTTCCACTTTTTAGTTACAAGTCAGTATTGTATAAGTAGTGCAATTCTCATTGTAATCAACAAATATAATTTTCTCAACTAATTCAATAATAAATCTTCCCTTTCTTCTCTGAATTCATTGTTCTATTAGAGCTCTGAGAGAGCATTGTTCAAGGACAATTCAATTATTTGTCCTTTAGGTGATCTAAATTAATTTTGATTTTATACTGCGATTCATTTGGATTATAACATTGGTATCAGAGCCCTCATTCTCTAACTTATGCAATGGGAGATCACAATACAAGGATGTAGGAGCTGTATAAGGAGGTAGATAATCTGAAGGGATTCATGGAAAGAGTCATAAGCTAAGTTGCAGAGATGCACAATGCCATGGATGATATGATCGCACGAGCGGTAGAAAAAATAAAGCATTGCTACTAAGTAATGAGGTTCATCGGAGCAATGAAATTCGTAATAATGGAGAGCACATAGAAAATATAGGTCCAGTGGATTTGACCAAGAATTCCGAAGAACCAGGAAGTACAGCTTATGAAGGGCACAAGAATGGCGGTTATCAACTTCCCACTAAGGTTTATCAGGTTGAATTTCCCAAATTTGATTGTACTAGAGTAAGGTATTGGGAATACAAATGGAAGCAATTCTTTGATGTTGATGGAACACCAGAGGATTTCATGGTTAAACTTGCATCTTATAAGTTGGAGGGAAAAGTTTTGTCATGACATCAATTTTATATGAAGAACAGGCTGTCTAGGGATTGGCCACGATAGAGTGAGTATGTTAAATGCCTTTACGTTCATTTCAGTTCAAAATTATTTGATAAATCCACGGGGGACCTTAAGAAACTTAAGCATTTAGGTACTGTTCAGAAATACATAGATCTTTTTGATGAACTCTTGACTAGAGTAAAATTGCATGAGGATTATGTGGTTAGCTGAATGGTGTGGGGTTTAAAACTTGAGATTGAATTTCTTGTTGAAAGGAATCAAACTACGAAAACTAACGACAATACGAAAAAGTAAGATAATCAACAAGATAGATAATTCGACACAAGAAAAAGAAGTAACTAAGAACAAAAGAGTATCTCAAACTCTAATACCCTCAACTACAATCTAATTCAAACAACTAATTCCTACAGTGACCAAGAGGGAGATGGACGCTCTCTAAACCAATGTTTTTATAAGAAAGTTCAACAAAAGTTTTTCAACACTCTCACTCAATGGAGAAACAATCCTCAATAATCAAGCGAAAATTAAGAAAATAAGCTAGCTCCCAAGTATTTATAGTATAGGCTAACTATTACACATTTAGGGCCCAAAAGTGACCCAATTACAAGAAATGCTCACTAGGAATGTTTTGATCCGCTCTTGAAATGCTAGAGCAGGTCAAAGGCGAATCCAAAGTGCCTTGGGCATATATCCCTTCCAAGGGCCTTTCTAGCCCCGTTTTGTATTCCCTTGGATCTTTCATCGATCTTTGACCCAATGTGAGTGCGATCATTAACAAATTACACCCTCTTGATGGTAAGAAGACTTCCTCAAGTATTCCCCTTCATGAACAATTCTTGGATCCTTTGGAGTTTTCGGATTTGACTTCTAGTAAACGGCTTGGAGCTAATTTGGATTGTATTATCCTCTCCATCCTAAGAAGAATTTGACCTCAAATTCAAGGGGTGATCATCTTTCGTCATGTCAAAGAGTGAAAGATCACACACATTAAATGTATTGTGCACTTGATATTCTAGAGGAAGGTCAATCTTATAGGCATTATCGTTTGTCCTTTCAAGCACTTGAAATGGAACATTATCCCGTGGCATCAATTTGGCTTTTATTTAGGTTGGAAACCTATCCTTTTGGAGGTGCACCCACACCCAATCACCCATTTCAAGCACAAACGGCTTCCTTTCCTTGTTCACTCCTTTAGCTACCCCTTGATTCTTTTTCTCAAGGTGAATCCTCACCTTCTCATGAATTTTCTTCCTGGTTTCTGCCCTCTTATTTCCATCTAATCTTATCACAACATAATTAGGCAAAGAAGTGAGATCTAAAGGGGTAAGGGGGTTAAAATCATAGACATATTCAAAGGGAGTCATACAAATAGTCAAATGGATAACACAAGTATAAACAATTCAACTAGAGGTAGGTGGTCCTCCCAAGAAGTCATTTTTTCTTTAATCAAGGTGTGCAACATAGAACCTAAGGTTCTATTTACCACCTCCATTTGCCTATTTATTTGTGGGTGGAAAGATGTTGAGAAAAATAATTTGGTGTCAAGCCTACCCCACAACGATCACTAAAAGTGACTAAGGAACTTAGAGTCCCTATCACTAACAATAGTCCAAGGAATTTCATGTATTTTGACAACATGTTGAACAAACAAAGAAGCCACATTAGAAGCATTATCAATTTTATGACACAGAATGAAATGGGCTATTTTTGAGAACCTATCAACCACAACAAAGTTGCAATCCCTACCCCTCACCGTCCTAGCCAACCAAAAACAAAATCCTTAGAGATGTCCAGTCATGGGCGTTGGGGAGTGGATAGTGGGGTGTATAATCCTTGAGGGAGAAGGTGAGATTTCTCACTTCTACAATCCATGCATTGACCACAAATTCTAGCAAAATCTTGACGTTTCTTAAGCCAATAAAATTGTTCCTCGAGGAATCCAAGGATCTTGTCAATTCCAAAGTGACCCATCATACTACCATCATGTTCTTCTCTTACAAACAATTATCTTCATGAGCTAGAGGGCACACACAACCTCATTCTTTTGAACAAGAAACCATCAAACTTGGAGTAGGGCATAGAAACAATCCCCCCTCCCCCTCCCACTTTTCCTTACCCATGTCTCACAATCTTGATAGATTTGAGCAAACTTGGGTCCTCAGGATACATTGTCTTTAGACTCTCAAATCCCATCAATTTTGAAGACAATGTAGATATTAGCACATGTTTTCTAGATAATGCATCGACTACCACATTTTTCTTTTCTTTTTATATTGAATTACATAAGGAAAAGTCTCTTGGGCAGTCCATTTGACATGTCTTTTATTTAGTTTATCTTGGGCCCAAAGATGTTTTAAGAATTCATGGTCGATTTGGATCGCAAACTCCTCGGGCCATAAATAATGTTGCCAATTACCCAATGCTCTAACCAAGGTGTGTATAACTCTAGATCATAAGTGGAATAATTTAGAGTCGCGCCCTTGAGATTTTCACTAAAATAGGCAATAGATTTGCGATCTTGCATTAAGAACACCTATTCTCACCTTACTTGCATCACATTTGATTTCAAATATCTTATCAAAATTGGATAATTACAATAAGGGGTTAGAGCTAAGCATACCTTTCAAAGTTTCCAATTTCATCCTTTTGGATATATATATATATATATATATATATAGATCATAAAACATAGCATTTCATTCACCATTTTCCCAATTTCATCATTTTGATTGACAATATTTTTTCTTATCTCATTTTCAAATAATATATGTTACTTAATGTCTTCCCCTGATCCAATTTACGTGCACTAATAAAATGTTGATAGTTACTCAAATTTTTTATGTGTCTTTTTAATATTTTAGGTTGTTAATTATTATTGTTTAATGTACTTTTTATGTCATTTTCGAATAATATATGATACTCCCTTTTTTTAAATTTATGTGACACCTATAGAATTTTAAGAGTCAATCAAATTTTTTTATGTCTTTTAAGTATTTTAATTCTTATGATTTATAATATTTTTATATAATTTTTAAATATATAACAAAAAATAAAATAAGACAAACAAATTAAGATGAAGAAAGTACTTATTTAAGTTCTACTAAATTGACATAATTGTCCTTAAATGTCAAAGATCACATGTTGACCTTAATACATGAACTTATGTGCTAGAATAATGTAGTATGCAAATTATTTTAAAATTAATTCATGTATTATTAATACCCGGTGTAATATACCCAGCTAAAATATATATCTACTGCAATTGTTTAAATCAAGAATTCAAGCATTTGTAGCATAGATCATCACAAATTGGATCATTAACCAACTTTTTTGGTAATTTTTAATCAGCACTAAATAAGATAAATAAAGAAACATGTATTAACCAAAAAACGTATATAAAATTATAAAGGTCTGTAGTGGGGTGGGGGTCGGGGGCTGTGAAATTGGCTAATTGAGTTGAGGGGGAAGATATACGTTCCTTGTATAAGATTTAAAATGTGTTGAGCACAAGGTAATAACACGTAAGTGCTCAGGATTATAAGGACAGAAAAATTACAAACTACTAAAGCCTAGAGCACAACCAAAAAATGCATAAAAAAATGAAATAACCAAATTTCCCTTGAAGTGTTTATATATATATATATATATATATATATATATAATCTCAATTTCTTCATGTGTTTCATTTTTTTTTTTTTATATTTGACCTCGTTCAATAGAAATTCTTACTTAATAACTAAAATCTACATGTCGTATAGCAGGTGTTTGTCTTATCTTTCATCTTATTAACTATAGTTTCACTTGTTATGAACAGTTGCACGTCGGATTTCTTTTTTAGATAACCTGATTATAGGCGGAGCTACAGCTTCACATACATGTTTATAAAAATGCAGTATCTTTGATTCAAATCTTGTGTTTGTGTTTAAAAATTCACTTCGCATAGATAACATATCAAGAACTCAGTAAATTGCATTTTCTAAAATCAAGAGCTCATGAACTCAAAATCCTAACTTCATCTCTACCTGATGATACTGTAAAGCTAAATTGGTAAGTTAAAACATGCGAATATAATAAGGGGTCGTTTGCTAGAGTGTATAAGAATAATACAGAATATAGTGTATTAGTAATGTTTGCATTAGTAATACCTGTATTAGTTATGCTTGTATTAGTTATGCATATATTATTTCTTATACCTTGTTTGGTTTGATGTATAAGAAATAATACATCTTATATAATTTCTATAAAAGAAATGTTTGTTTACAAATATACCCTTCTTTGCTTTTGTACATTCTTTTGCAACAAAGTTCTTTTGTCTTCTCAAACATAATTAGTATTGTTGAACTAGTATATAACGGTTTTAAGATTAATTGCAAGAATAATGTCTTTGCGCAGAAATGTTACGCCGCCAAATTAACATAGTCGAAACAAAAATAAAATATAAGACGTAAAATTAGAAAATAATCTCAATTTTTTTAATCTTTTTAAAGACCCTCGAAGCAAAGCAAAAATATGTTATAGTTATTTAAAGGGAAAATTTCAGAAATAGCAACTTTGTAGCCTTAATTATAACTTTTATAGCAACAGTTTCATAATCACGAAAAATAGCAAATTGTATTTTGTATTTAAGTAAAATGTTGCTATATAAATACATATACAAATATATATGTATTACTGATAAATACATATGCACAACTGAAAAATACATATTCTTTTATTACTATGAAGTGGGTAAAATATTGCTACTTTTGCTATAATTTGCAATTTTGAAGAAGTGTTGTTATTTATTGTAATTATAGTTTTAAGGATGCTAGTTTTTGTAATTTTTCCTTATTTAAATCAACTATTTATTGTTGTAAATTAAAATGTCGGGAAAAGAAATTGTGAAATGATTTGAAAAGATTCATTATTGCAAATTAAAATGGCGGAAAAGGAATGGTGAAATATTTTGAGAGGAAAATTGAGGGGTATTGAGGTCATTTAATAAGTTAATGCATGTGTTTAAAGTCTTTGTATTACTAATACATAGGAAATGGAGTGTATTACTAATACATATTCCAATACATAAAAGAGTATACAACTAATGTTTGCATTAGTTATACATAGGCAAAAAGACGTACCAAATAAGGTACTAGTAATACACATTAACTAATGCATGCATTATATTTTACAATACACTCTACCAAACGACCCCTAAGGTGCTTTCTACATAGAATAACTTATTAACTACAGTCTGACGCTCTTATAATTTTGATCCCAACAAAACATACCAATACTTTATAAGGTTTTTTTTTTCTAGTAACTTGATTTAACGTGCAGGCCATGTCAAGGGAGGCAAAAACATTTGAACTTGGAGAAGGAAGATATTACATTATTATAATATGGTCTGCAATAATTTGGCAATGTTTCTTCTTAGGTGCAATTGGAGTTGTCTTTTCTTCTTCATCATTGGTATCTGGCATTTTAATTACTGTTCTACTTCCTGTCACAGAAATATTAGGTGTTGTTTTTTATGGTGAAAAGTTCACCGCAGAAAAAGGTGTGTCTCTTGTACTTTCTATATGGGGCTTCATTTCTTACCTATATGGTGATACAAAAAGTAGCAAGAAGACAAAAAATCAATCACCAGAACAAGAGATGATTGATAAAATATGTACTCCATGATTGGAAAGAGTCATGTACAATTATTAATATATGTCGAAGTAACTTTGTATTTGTTGAAGAATAAATCAAATAGATTGCATGATTTATCTTGATAAAATATGTACTCCGTGATTGGAAAGAGTCATGTACAATTATTAATATATGTTGAAGTAACTTTGTATTTGTTGAAGAATATATCAAATAGATTGCATGATTTATCTTAAGTTTCCACTTTTATTACATCCATGCGGATTACATCATGAAACAGCAATACAACTTTTCTCAACATATATTTGTAATTCGTGTCTAATTAGACAAATATCTTGCCACGAGCATAAAACTGTCGGGAGTAGAATTCGATGGATCAAATTCACGGCTGTCCCCTAGGAGAAAACGCTTTTGACACTAGAATATATTCATTTGTCTACTATTCAAACAATAAAAAATATTCTTTTTAATCAAAATTGCTTTTAAATACTTTCTAAATATTGGAGTTGTTAATACTGTGCCTTTTAATCTTATTTATATAGCTTTTAAATGTTAAATTGATTTCAAATGAAATTAAAGATTTTAAGTCTAAATTTGCACCAAAAATTAGTTAATTTTACCCTCATACTAAAACTGAGCCAAATAATAGAAATAGCAATAATACTGAGAGATAAATAAAAATATATATATTTTTTTAAAATAAATCTGTGTACCAGTGTTCCTTACAAATATTTACAAAGCCTCTATTCTTTTGTACAATTATTTTAATAATTATCAAGAATTAACATTTATTATACATTCAGAATTTACAATATGGATTAAAAAATAGAGGGAGAACTCATACATTAAAGTGTAAACGGAAAAGGAACGATTATATCCTCGAATTATGATACATGGTACGTATATATCCTCCGTCATATTTTGGGAACACATATGCTCCTACCATTAATAAACTAGAATGCATATGCCCCTCACACTAACGGTAGGGGCATATGTGTACCCCAAAGTATGACAGAGGGTATATATGTACTATTTATCATAGTTCGAGGGTATATTTGTCCCTTTTTCATTTTATTTTTTTTTTTATTTTAAATTATTAACCCAAACCCTCTACCCAACCCAAAAAATCCACTACCCAATCCGGTCCCAATTAAAGTAAGAGACACCTACCTAATAAACGCGTCTTTCTCATTCCTATAACCATATACACAGACAATACAGTAACACTTACTACTATCAATTTCAAAAGAAAAAAAACATTAATTCATAACACCAAAAACAACACCAAGTAAATTGAACCCCTCACCTTTCATTTTCAATGAAATTTCATCGGGAAAACACTATCCACAATCGGTCAGCACCACATAGCCACTAGGGGTGTTCATGGTTTGGTTAAAAATCAAATCGAACCGCGAACCAAACCAAACCAATTAAAAAAACCGACATTTGGTTAGATTTGGTTTGGTTTTAAATTTTTAAAATCGATACTTATGTGGTTTGGTTTTGGTTTTACTCTAAAATAACCGACAAAATAACCAAACCGAACCGATAAAAATTATATATATATATATATGTATATATATGTATACACACACATACATATGCATATATATACTATTTATATATTATTCATATATAAAATATAAATATTTTTTATATTTTAATCATGAATTTAACTTTAGTCATAGCACTTTTAGTCATATGTCTCCATCTAGTTGATGGTATGTTATGAGATTCTATATGATTTTCGTACTTTGAATGACAAATGATACTAATTGTAAAAATTATCTTGTTGTCTATGAGACTTTATAGGTGAGTTTTATTAGACTATCGATAATCACTAGTTTTGAACTTTCTTTTTGGTCCCTATTGAGCAAAAAATTTATGTGTTTACCTTTTGGGGGTTTATCATATCATTCTCTTATATGTAGTTTCTAAATACTTTTGTAGAAGTGTTCATATGGTGTAGTTCATTAATTTACCTAAGTATAACACTAAATTGACATCTTAGTTTCAAGGTTGAGGAAAAACACTCGGTTGACATCTCATATGTTGGATTGATTTTTTTAAGAAAAATTTCAACTTTTATGATTAACTAAAGTTATAAACCAAAAAACCAAACTGAACCGAATTAAACCAACAAGAACCAAATCGACAATTATTTTTTGTGTTGGTTTAGTTTGGTTTTAGAAATTTAAAAACCGACTAAGTTGGTTTGGTTATGATTTTGACCAATAACCGACCCAAACTGACGCATGAACACCCCTAATAGCCACGTCTCCATCGAACTGAAAATATCCCACTGATGGACCATCATTGTACCCTTAGCTCCGGCCACCTTCGACCTAATCTCCATTCTCTCCAACCAGTAAACACCAGCCAACTAGTAGCAGCGATCAATCATTGCGATGGATTCACATTTAAGAGAAAAACAGAGAAGTATCAAATTTGGAACAAAAAATAGGGGTCGTGTCGAGTTAGCTGTAGTATCTGGAGTTGGCTGTAGTTGTGTTTGTGTTGAAATTGTGGCGGCATTACTTGTATGGAGTCCATTGAGAAATTTTATCCAATCACCTTAGCCTTCAGTATTTCTTCACCCAGTGAGATCTTAATATAAGACAACATCTTGCTTAAGGATTATGATCTCACTATTCTTTATCATCCGGGCAAGGCTAATGTGGTTACACATTCATTGAGCTGAAAAACAATGAGTATAAGGAGTTTAGCTTATCTGTTGACGCATGAGCAATGTTTGGCCTTGAAGATTCAGTCTTTGGCCAATTAGTTGGTTAGTGTATTGCCCCGGAAGTACCCCTGGATGTTACACGGTACTCAGGACTACGAATAGCCCCAAGCTAACCCATGATATATTTACATCTCAGAACTCACACAATAAGGATTGTAAACACAGGAAGAAAACAAAAGATAAACAATCTCATAACTTAAAGTGAATCTTCAACTTAGAAATCTTTACACAAACTTCTTGAACTTAAGTTTAGACATGGTCTGACAAACCTCTACTATAGACTAGAGATCCACTGGGACAGACCCCAGCTGACTCGTACGTAAATTGAAAACAATATCTAAAATACTTCCATCAAAGAAAACACAAATCTAAAAGACTGGGTCCTCGGACTATGGGGACTCACCATACATTGAAATGTAGGTAATGATTCCAAAGTCACTCGTGCTACTGGAAATGTGCACCCGAACCTACATTATAAGACAATATAGCACACAGACGTATATGTGGATCAGTACTTTTGGTATGCACTGAGCATGTGTGGGTGAATGCATAAGTAAAAAAATACTGAATATGTATATATAAGCTTTCAAACTGTGCATGATAAACGTAAATGACTCACCTTGGACTTGAATAAAATTAAGGACTGCAAGATCATAAAACATGGATAATGAAACATATAAATAAACTTATTGATCCATAACACTTAGTTTCTTAAAATCTTTAATTTTAGTCTTGCTTATTGGAGATTTTTCTAACTGACATAAACCATGTGAGCTATCTAGAGTCCAACGTCTTTCCTACATTGGGGAGAGCTGTTCTACCCTTGCTATCATAATATAACCTTATCTTAGTGATCACTATTCTTAACTTCATCTATATTGAAAAAAAGCTTAACCTAAGTTGGCTCATAGTTTTTTAGAATTTAGGATACACTCATCTGTATTTCCTTCTCGGTGCTAAATACTACTCCCAAAGTTTATACATAAGCTCATACTTAGGAAATCCACCTTAAAATAGCATAAGGGTTTGTATACTAGAAACCAATTATGCTTTTCTTTACTCTAACTCATAATCAAGATGAACAATTATGGATTTCAAGTCTTGTCATTGAATTAAAAGATCAAACTTTCTTGTAAACTTAGTGCTTATACTTAAGCCTTAAATCTCATACTTTCTTTCATATAACTTGTAATACAATATCATGCTTAAAATTCAATTGGAAATCTTTAATCAACGTTTCAAATCAAACTCATGATATTCAAATCAAAATAGAGAATCTTCAAGTCGAAATATAAATAGATGAGAACATGGATGCACTTTAATACTTCAATCACATGATAGATTGATAAACACAAGACAGGATAATTTAGGTATGAAACCTTAGTGCAAATTATATAATTTTAACTTTAAAACAAGTTTTGGAAACAAGGATAAAAGAATATCCTTGTTCATAAACCCCACATACCTTAAAGTTCTTGGCTTAGTGAAGCAAACTTGACCTTTGAGACTTGGGAGATGATCTTGAGAAGAAACCTTAAACTTGTTCTTGTGAATGGAATGAGAGATTTTGTGTTATTTAATTAATGGAAAAGAGAGGAAAAATAACTCTCCTTGGGGTTAAATGTCGTGGGTTGGGACTTATAAGTGGTAAAAGACTAAAAAACCCCTTAACTTAACTTCTCAGAATTTACTCGCTAGTTCTTACAAGTTGATCTTACGACTCTTATGGAAAGGTAAGACTAAGAATCATAAATTGTAAGATGGACAAAATTAGAAGAGGGTATACACTGATCAACTTACAAGCTCCACCTATGGCTCGTATCTTCATCATACAACCCTTAGCCCCCAACTCGTATCTTGGACAGTATCGCAAGGAGTTTACACTAGTGTTTTTACAACTTAGCCTTATACGACTCGTACCCTTATTAACGACTCCTAGGTCAAGTCATACCTTTAACAGATTACCTACCATGCCACACTACTTTGGATATAATTTAAACATACCACTCGTATATTGTGCATATGACTCAAGAAATGAGTCGTATGATGGACAGAGAACTTTTAGAGATGGGGTATTGCAGTTAGGCTTGATATTTCTTCACCCAAGCATGTACTAGCCTTTGTTCAGGATAGATCCTCTTTGATGGAGTAGATTCTAGCTCATTGATTGATGATGATAAGTTGAGGGTAACTCGTGATAAGGTGTTAAGTGGTGAGGCTAAGGCAATATCTCTTTATTCTGATGGTGTTTTGATAATTAGAGATTAAGTTTATGTACCGAGGGTTGGTGGATGCGTGAGATTGATCTTAAAAGATGCTATTTGTTTTAGATATTCCATTCACCCAGAAGTGACTAAGGTGTATCATGATTTAAAGCAACTTTATTGGTGATGTGTTTGAAGAAGGATATTGTAGAGTTTGTGTCTAAGTTCCTTAATTGCCAAAAGGTGAAGTATGACCATCATCGATTAGGTGGTACAATACAAAAAATATCCATCCCCGAGCAAAAGTGGGAGCGTATCGCCATGCATTTCATATCTGGCCTATCCCTGACCTTAGGAAAGTTTGAATCTATTTGGGTAATTATGGATCGACTGACCAAATCAACACTTTTCTTACTTATGAAGGGGAATTATAACCTAGAATAGTTGGCCAATATCTATATTAAGGAGATTTTTCAATTGCAAAGTGCCCCTATGTCTATTTTATCTAATAGAGGTACTTAATTTAGCTTGGGTTCTTAGAGTAGTATTCAGAGAGTTGGGTACTCATCTTAATTTGAGCATAACATTTCATCTTCAGACCGACCGTCAGTTCGAGAGTACTATTCAGGTGCTAGAGGATATGCTCCAATTATGTGTTATAGACTTTAGAGGTCATTGGGACCAATACTTGTGTAGTACCCCATAAGTTTCTAGACATGTTTTAGATACTATATGCAAGTTTAAAAGGATCCAAGGCTTTAATTCACATTAAGTACAAAAGACTTCGTCATTTTAAGACCCCATGATTTCAAACATTTTATTTTTGGACTTCTCTAGTCTGAAATATTGATTTTTGAATTGAAATATGTTTAGGAATGTTAAAAAGGTCATCCAGGAGAGTTTCTAAATTCTTTGGAAGAGGTTCAGAGTGTTTTTGGACTACGAAGGCAGAATGCCTTCGCAATTTGGACGTGTCACGAAGGTTAGACCTCCGTGATGCATGGCATGTCATGGAGATTGGCCTCCACAATACATGCCGTGTCATTGAAGTTAGTCTTCGTGATTGCCTCCATGCTACGGAGGTTGTATTTTCTTGTAATTTTAATTAAAGTCCAAGGGGGAATTTTAGCCGTTCCCCCCTCTTCCCAAACACTTAATTAACGAATTAAAACCCCTAGAGGGGAATAAATTGCCCCATTCCCCATGAGTTATTATACGTAAAGCTGATCCCCATTTCTAAGAACGTAAATTCAAGCATCTTTCCAAGGATTCAACTATTCAAGTTCTACTTCCAAGCTTTTTCTTCAAGGATTCAAGCAATTAAGGTATGTGGGGTATTTATCAATGGGTTCCTTCCACCCATTGAGTCCCTAAAATCCCCTTTTATTCAAGTATGAATTCTTTATCCTCTTTTCATGAAATTTGAATGCTAAGTATGAATTTACTTAATGATTTCTTAGTAGTTTCAAATTCAAGCCATATCAGTATGTTTCTCCATGTGAATTATGTTATTACATTCTTTGAATTTTGATTACCCATATCATATTCAGCTGACACTATGTTAAGTTATCAAGTTATGAATTAAACCATGTGAGCATGTTTTCCTCCCTAGTTTAACACATCTCTGTATTCAAATTCATGGATTTCATTAGTTTAGTGAAAGGTACAATGTTTTGTTCTTTGAATTTTGAATTTTCTTACAATGTTTTAAATACTGTTATGGAGTTTAGAGTATCATTCAGTGCTGGAGGGTTATGAACACCTGCTACCTATATGCTTACACATGTTTCAGAATTACAAGTAACAAGTCAGTCAGATCATGATTATTATTATCATACTCTGTTTGTTATAATCATGTTGAGCATTATTATTTATGATGTCCAAGTCAAAACTAGTGTCATTTCAGTTGGGAGTAGGATTTACCACTGAGTGAACCCAGGGATAGGGGCTCACCTTCCAGTCGAGGGTGTGACCTTTAGTAGCAGTCCCTGAGTTCCAGAACTACATAGCCAGTGTAGGTTTTGAGAGGTTTTCCTACTAGTTAAGGGTTGACACTTTCTTAGGGTTACCTTTCAATAAAAGGTGACACCCTAGTCCTTCGAGACATCAGGTTAGTAGATCCACACAACTAGTGTCAGTACCTATGGTAAGGTACTGACACCCTTCCAACCGGGGTTACAGGTTGAACTTCGATTAGCTCAGATTGGAGCATGTTTGTTACATGATAGCTCCCACAGTTTTAGTTTAGTATTTAGGTTATATCAATACAGGTTGCATGACCAAGTTTTCTGTTTATCAGCTATTCAGTTCTTCAGCTCATATCACTACATGCTTTACTTAGGCTCGTATTCATTTTATATATCCATGCATTCACATTTAGTATCCATATGTATTTAAGTTAGTCCCTATCTCATATATCGGTACATTTAAAGTACTGATTGTATACTCCCTTTTGCGCTATATTGTTGCACAATATAGGTTCAGACACTCAGTTTTGCAATCGCCCTTGGTCAGCTCAGTGCCTCTCAGCAGCAGTTGTGGTGAGTTCTCATCCATCGAGGACAAATTATTTGAAGTTATTTTTAGTATTTTTTTAGGTCCAATCAGTCGGAGTTAGTTGGGGTTTGTCCCATCAACTCCTCATGTCGTAGAGGCTTTCAAATAATCAGACTAGATATTCAGATATTCAGATTTGTTTTTAGTTTCTTTTATCAATAATTCAGACATATTGGTATTTATATTAGTTTAGCTTCTGCATATGATATTTTATAATTATTTTATTCAGTGCTCACAATAGGTACTAGATCATGGGTTCGCTTGAGGTGTTGTGTCCAATTCTTGATTTATAATTGAATACATGTGTCATGATCTTTATCCTAGTGTGTGAAGTGCTTATGAGGTGAAAAATGTTCATAGGAATCACTTAGAACAAAGTTGATCTAAGAGACTTTGATTCGGTCAAATTTTTGTATTCGATTCTACAAGGTTCAACTTTGAACAAGTATAACTTTTTCTATATGTGGAACTTTTCAGCTCAAGACCCACCAAATTATATATAATTGAATTAGCTTTCCAACAATATCAATTTTGCCTTAATTCGATACCCGAATGGAGACCGTATCGTGGTGATGTAGTTGCATCTAGTTTTTTTGATTTAAATAATTGAGGAGCAATTGGGTCTTTCCCCCCTCAACCCATTCGTCCATAACACCACTTGGGCATTAGTTAGGGCATAATTTTGCCCTTTTTCTCCAATTTTCCTCTCAAGAAAACCCTCTCCTTTCTCCAAGAACAAATTCAATTCCTTTTCCCCCAAGGAATCAAGAATCTAAGTTTCCCAAGTTGAAGAACCTTCAAGAAAGCATCAAGAATTATGTTTTTTTCTCTCAAGTTAAAAGCTTAAGGTATGTAGGGTATTCATTCATGGGTCCTTTTCATCCATGGAGCCCCAAAACCCTTTTCTTTCAATTAAAGAGTAAATTTTCTATGATTATGATATTTTGTATGTTCAAGAAAGATTGACTTTCATGTTTTCATGGCAATTTTAATTCAATCCAGCTCATGTATGATCCCATGCAAGACTTTGAATTTCTCATGCTATGAATTTAAGTTTTCCATGCTTTATTCAAGTGAATTCCATAATAGATCCTAAACTCATGATTTTTAACAACATTCCGATGTTTTAAATTCAAGTTTTCCCCATGTTTGATGAAATACTCATATCTTGAGTTGAACCTTGATTCAATACTACTGTTTGAGTTTAAATGTTATGTTTTAATGATCATTCAGTGCTGATGAGTTATGAACACCTGATACCTATGTGTTTTTACATGATTTCTATTTTTAAGTAATGAGTTAGTCACACTATAATTTTTAGTATCATATCAGAACCCCATGATCATGTTAAGAATTATCAGTTTATATGTTTATAATTACCTCAGAATTCATATGCACTGTTATTTTTAGAATACCATGACCTGAGCTTATCAGTTATCAGTTATCAGTTATCAGTGCATACACCTGTTAGTATTTCAGTGTCTTTTAGTTGGGAGTGGGTAGCACCGAGCGAACCTAGGGATGGGGGCTCACCTGCCAGTTAGGACTGGGTCCTTAGTAATAATCCCTAAGTTCTAGAACTACGTAGCCAACGTAGGATTATGAGATGTCAACCGCCAATTTAGGACTGAAACTCTCTTTGAGGTCATCCTCTAGTTAGGACTGACACCCTAGTCCTTCGGGACATCAGTTTAGTGATCACACCAGTTCAGGTTCTACTCTGATGGTGAGTATAGAACAACCCTCCTCAATGTGGGTCAGACATTGGAATCCATGATAGCTCACATAGTTTATATCGGTTATATGATAGCTCCCACAGTCTCAGTACAATATTCAGTATATATTCAATTTAGATTTTCTTGACCAAAGCATACAAATTTGCAGTTATTCAGTTATACAAATTTCAGTCTTTCAGTTTATAAATTATTTCAGAAATATGCTTATGCCTGGTCTTGCATTCTCAAATATCATAGTTTTCATGCATTCATGCTCAGTTATCTCATGTTGTTCAATTTGTCCTTATCTCATATACACAGTACCCCATAGTTTCAGTCCACTTATTCAGACTAAGTACAATTTAGTTTTACATGATCAATATTCATATATCCACTACTCAACATACCGATATTAGTTATCCCTTCACTTAAATTTCAGTTGTTTGGTCACAAAGACATCAGTCATTCAGTTAATCAAATTTACTTAGTACATGTTATGTTGGTTTTGTATGTTTATTCGTTCATGCTCAGTATATTTGTATATTCAGACCCTTGAGTTAAGTCAATTTTCACCACATAGTTTCAGACTCAGTATTCATACGTCATCCTCAGTACAACTTTTACAGCATATTCAGCCTTACAAGATAATTTCTTACAATATTTATGTTTCTACCACCTCCTATCTTACAGAATTATTTTCAGCTCATGATTTATAAATTCTCTATGATTTACAGTTTTCACGTATAGTCATATTTCAAATATAAATTTCAGCAAATAACTTATATCTTCAGTTTTACAGCATGTTTCAAATATCTCCATGATTTAGTGCATGTCTCCATATACTTAGTTTATTCCAACGTACTGACCACATAGATGTGTTTGTGGCTACATCCTTCATAATGTAGGTACCATATGTAGCTCTTACACCAGGGTCAGATAGTTTACAACTTTCAGCTAGCAGATGATAAGTTCTCCTATTTTGAGAACTCTAGACAGTTATAGATCATGTACTATAATTTTTGTTTTCCATATGTATTGATTAGTGTTAGTTGGAGGCATGTCCCAGCTATCAATAGTCAGTATAGTAGAGGCTTCATAGATGTCAGTCAGAGTCGGTCATGTAATTTAAGTTTCTTACTTTAGTTTTAGCATGATGTAAACTGTATCAGTATTAACTTTATTCAAACTTTTTATTCCGCTAAGCAAATTAAGTTTTGTTTTACATATTAAATAAGTTGCTCAGCAGTATGCCAGTTCATGGGTTAGCTTGGGATCACTTGTGGTTTCAAGCACCGTGTTAAGACTAGGGGGTAGTATTGGGTCATGATAAGCACTGTATCGCAACTAGGGGGTAGCCTCGGGTCATTACAACTGGCCTCTTGCTAAGGTTGCATATAGTAGTTACTATTCGATATTCAGATAACACCTTTTAAGGATTTGTATGGACAAAGGCGTAGATCCCCCACAATATGGTTTGAATTATTTAAGGTGAGGCCTTGGGGTATATATTTATTGAGGGATTCGATGGATCATGGGAGACTAATTCGATAGAGGCTATTCGCTGCCCAAAGTAGGCAGAAGAGATATGCCGACTCCTGAGGCCGTGATGTACCATTCGTGACTGGATATGGAATTCTGTTGAAGGTTTCACCCATTAAGGGTATGATGAGGTTCAAAATAAAATGAAATATTAGTCTAAGGTTTATTGGACCTTTCAATATCCTTAAGAAGTATAGTGATGTGGCGTACAGACTAGCTTTGCCTCCAAAATTATCAATTGTTCGTCCTATGTTCCATATTTCTATGTTGAAGAAATATCACCCCAGTGATACAAATATGATTTGATGGGACTATGTTGTACTAGGCCATGATTTATCCTTTGAGGAAGAGCTTATTGTTACCCTAGACAAGGAGATTAGAAAGTTCAGGTCTAATAGTATTAATTCAATAAAAGTCCAGTAGAGACATCACCCTATTGATAAGGATACTTTGGAGGCCGAGTCCAATATGAGGTGTAGATACCCTTAGTTTTTTATCGCTTTTAGTACTTTATTTACTCTTTAGTTCGAAGAATAACTAGTATTTTAGTGGTGGACAATGTAACAACTTGATATGTGAAGTTTTTCTTTTTATCTATTTTTATCATTTTTTCCTTTCTCATAACTCTTACTTGGTTATCATAATATGTGAGGATGGTTGACATGGTCTGCGATGCATTCAGAAATGATTTGAGAGAGTTTGAGACTCTTAAAGGTTTTAAAAGCCTTTGGTTTGACTTTAGTAAATATTTCATGTTTCAAGCGCCGAATGACAATTTGAACAGTTCTATTAGATCTAGAACTTTGATTTTTGGTTAGTAATGTGGGTAGTTCGGGCTTGAAGCCCTTATTTTGCATTTTGACCCTTTATTTAAAAACTAGTGAAAATGCATAAATGGGGTCCCGAGGGCTAATTTGTTGTAAATGACCTATTTTTGAAAATCTAACATTGCCATTGAGTCCAGAACGTCGAAACTATCCTAGTAGCATATATGATTTATTTTTATGGGATCTCAAATGAATCTCGAGGGTCCGTTGGAGATTTTGAAAACTTGTATTTCAGTTGAACAACTAATATCTGGTGTATGACACCTTCTTCGAGAATGCAAGCCTCTCGTCGTGATTGCAGAAAAGAAAAACTCTCTTCATCGCAAATATAATTATAGGGCTGCATTCGCGAAGGGTTATCGATCTGAGTTGGGTATCATCTTTCATTATGATGTGATCAAACTTTTGCGAACATGATGGGTCCAAGTCGTGAACCTTTGCAAATGCAAAGTTCAGACCATAAACTCGATGGGCAATTTGATTTTCAGTCAATATTGACCTTTCCAATCGCAAGGCTTGGGTCTCGATTGTGAGGTACTGTTCACAAAATAGTATAAAAGCTCTACTCTTCACAATTTTCTTCTATTTTTAGACTTGGAAGCTTCGGAAAAGGTCTAATTTTTGGGTTTTCTTCATCATTTATTCTTTGGTAAGCTCCAAATCCTTATACCCATTACTCTTCATTGATTTTTGTCTTTAAAATGGCTTCAAAACCTTGATTTTGGAGTGGATCCTTGGGGGTTTTCCCGGTAGAGATTTAAAATAGCCTTTCTTTGATTTGAGCCTCATTTTTAACCCATTAATGTGTAGGTTTTCAACTGTAGAATCCAATAATATTGGAAAACATATTTCTAAAAGAAAATTCTGGTTTTATCCCTTTCGTTTTCAAACCCATATTTTGAACTAATTTTGGATCCATTTCAAATATAGCTAATATGGTATCATTAGCTTCCTTTTGACACATAAATGATGTTTTTGATAGTTTTAACTCATTTTAGGATCATTCATAAAGAGAAGGCTCGGTGTTGAAGGTTCTAAGCTTGGATTTTGACACTTCAAGGTAGGTTATGACTTAACTTTCTTCAGATCGGACTGGGTAGTTAATGAAATGGTAAATTATGCTACAGTTAGGGAATTAGACATGAAAATCATATTTTGAGATTATCATATTGTATCGTGTTTTCCATATAGGGGCTTATATGTTCATAATTATTAACTTGAGACGTGGTAAATATTGTGATGCCCGTGCTAGTTATTTATTTGATGAGTCAGGACTTACTAGTGAATTGCTTGCCATATTTTGTTATTGTCTTGACTAGACATTATAGACATTATCTGATAATTTAATTGCTTTTATGACATAATTGAACTTGAATGAGGGATTTTAAATGATATTCCTAATGTGTTACATGACTATTCATACTAGTGGTGCCTTATTATGATTTATATTCATAAATCATTATCTTATGGACTAGATTCTGAGGTCATTCATACCTGTATTGAATTGGTGTCTATCTTCATATTTATTGATTGTGAGCACTATATCCTTATATCAACTATACATATTCATGATGACTTATATCACTGAGATACTATGATTTTGAAAGAAAAATGAATTTTTTTTTTGTAAAACCCTTGGCTGAGGTCATTGTCGATAAGGTAGATTATGAGATATTGGAAACCCTTAGACGAGGTCATTGCTGGCAAAGTGGATGGTGAGATATTGGAAACCTAGGCCAAGGTCACTTGCCGGTAAGGTTCGTTGAGATTATGAAAGTATATGGATTGCGAACCCCTAATGGGTCCTATCCGAAGCGCTGAAGTTTGGAACCTATGTATGTAAGTTCCACCATACTACATCATTGCATTGCATTTGCATCTTTTGTGATTCTTTTTGTACTTTTTGTTGTGTATCTTATTTTCCCTTATGTAAATATATATTGCATGTATATTTTCCCTTTTAGACTTTATATTGTAAAATTGTTAGTGGAGATGGTGTGAGCTACCGTCTGAAAACTTTTCTATTTGTGGGTTACATGCGCATAGTATCTTTTACTTGTATTATGTTCTACATTGCTCAGTCGATCTATGATACCAATGAGTATAAGTGGGCCGTACTAACCCCTACTATGTCATTTTGGTACAGATGCTAGCTCGAGTACGACTCACGACAATTGAGTTCGTGCCATCAGTGAGGATATTTTGAGGTACTAGTGAGTTTTAGAGTTTGAGGTAGATTCTGAACCTCATCTTATCTTAATTGTCTTTATTTACCTTTCGAAGACAAACTCATGCATTCCCAGTATTTTGAGTTGTATTAGACGATCTTTACATTTGTGACATTTACATCTTGGAGATTTTATATATTTTGTTCGAATTCTTATTTATTACATGTTATGGCATGCGTTCATTCTAAAAGTTTCACCCTTATGGATTTACTTACTTTTTATTTATTTTTCATTACTTTTTGTGGCTAGGCAGTGGGTTGTTTGCCTTCATCACAACTTATCAAATTTCAGTAAGGGTGGCGGCGGTGGCGGTGATTTGAGAAAAATGAAAAGAGAAAGGGAACTTTTTAAAAGTAGGGGTGGTGCATGTAAGATAGCAAGTTCTTAATAAGATAAGTGGTATTTTGTAATTATTTTAAAGTTTCGAGTTATTATAAAGCTACACTGCTTATATTTACGATTGGAAAAAATATATAAAGTAACATACTTAAGTATTAAATTATAAAAAATAGCAACACTTTTATCAAATTACATTTTGTAGCATATGTATTTGTATTTTTATAGTAATAGTTTGCAAAAATACAAAATACATATCGATCATAAGGACAGTAAAAATCATATGTATTTGTATTTTTGTAGCAACAGTTTATAAAAATACAAAATACAACTTGCTATATTATGTAATTATGAAACTGTTGTTATGAAACTCATAATTAAGGGGATAATTATGCTATTTCTGAATTTTGCCCTTATTATAATAAGCCTAACATTTAAATGCATCGATTTGGGGGTCTTACTGATGGGAGCAACTTCCAATAAAATACCCTAAAAAAATAGTGTAGGTGTGGAGGATACAACTCAAAACCCTCAGCATGAAAGATGTGGCTTCAGCCACCAAGCCAAATGTCTCCTTTTAGCACATATGTTGATGATCTGTGTGCTATTTCCTTTTATTAGAGAGTAAAAGTTATAAGCACAATGTTTTTTAAACTTTCAAAAGATATTTTTTGAATTCAATTTGTAATAATAAGAAAGTTTATAAATTCTTAACATAGTGACTAATCACTACAGTGTTAATCTAGTGCCATCACCTCAACTTGGTGTCCCTTTTGCCTAATTTGCACGTAGAGGTGTGGCAACCCCACTCCTTTTTCTATGATATATTCATATTCGGGTATCATCACATGGGTTCGTAGTAAAATAATTACGATATTTTAACTATATCATAATTAATAGAAACTTATTTCTAATAAAACTTCTATTATACAATACTAATATTTTAATATTTTTAGATTTACTATCTCTGCTTAAAATGTTAATAAACTATAAAAGCTACTATAAAGTAATATAAATATATTGTAACTAAAGAATTTTTAGACAAGTTAAAAATATTCTAGAAGGATAGTAAATTATATTTCTATCAAATGTCAAATTAAAATAAATAATTCACTATATATTTTGATATTACTAAAATTATCAACGAACTGTTTGAAAATCAAGCTATCTGTTCCAATAAGTCATAAATAACTTGAGACAGTTATAGAAAAGCTCTGCATATAAAAAATGTGTTAAAATATAAAAAAATGATCATGAGGGTCATTACATATACTGTAACTCTAACATTGCAACTCTAACACTACATATGTATATTCTACTTATAAATGGGGATAAGCAGGCAGCTCCTCTACATGCCTGCTTATGCTACCTGTTTCAGCTGCTTCAATCGTAATTTTACTATATCTCTCCTAAAATGTCATTATAACTCAGCTAAGTATTAAAAATTAATAATATTTAATAAAATTAATTAATTAAATATAAAATGATAAATTAATTGTTGACGTTTTATTTCTATCATAATTTTACTATATCACTCCTAATTAATCATTATAAGTCATCTAAGTATAAAAAAATTAATAATATTTAATAAAAATAATAAATTAATATAAAATAATAAATTAATTGTTGATGTTTTATTTCAATTGTAATTTTACCATATCACCCCTAATTAATCATTATAAGTCATTTAAGTAATAAAAAATAATAATATTTAATAAAAATTATAAATTGGATATAAAATGATAAATTAATGTTGACGTTTTATTTCTACTTGATGTCTTATATGAGACCGATTTAAATTTTTTCACAAGTATTTTGTATAGTAATTTTATTATATCACTTCTAATTGGTTGTTATAAGTAATTTAAGAAATGTCTGTTTCCTTGTCCCAATCGTGATTCTATTATATCACCCATAATTAATTCTTAATAAAGAAAAAATAAAAATAAAATAATAAATTAACTCTTGATATTTTGTACTACCTTCTTTAGCTGGTTCGATCTTAATTTTACCATATTACCATAATTAATTATTATAAGTCATTTAAGTGTTAACAAATTAGTAATATTTAATAAAAAGATAAATTAAACATAAAATGATAAATCAACTCTTGATTTTTTAAATTAATTTGATGTCTTATATGAGATCTATTTTAAAAATTTTCACAAGTATTTTTTATAATAATTTTGTTTTATCACTTCTAATTAGTTGTTTAGATATGCCTGCTTCATTGTTTCAATAGGGATTTTATTATTTCACCCTAATTAATTTTTATGGCCATCTAAGCATTAAAAGATTAATAATATTTCATAAAAAAGATAAAATATACACAAAATGATATGTCAATATAAAATATTTATTTGAATATCAAAATTATATTAGTGTCACAGAAATTACATATTATTTAAAATGAGACGACACGTAAACTAGAACTCAGAGAGTATTAATATCTTATTGAAAAATTATGCTAAAATCATTATAAATCACATATTTAACGACGTAAAAAATATAAAATATATAAAATATTTGACTGACTCTCGAACTTATATCAGTATCACTTAAATTGGAATAGAAGAAAAAATATTATAAATTATAATAAATAAAAATTTAAATTATTTTAATGATTGATTATCTAAATTATATTTGTATCGCATAAATTAAAATAAAAAATAATATATATCAGCACGGGCCTTTGATGTCTAGTACTCCTATACATATGTATATGAACATATAATACACTGCATATGTATATATTTATATACATATGAATGCATACCAATATATGTATCCAAAAAATACATATGTAACACTGAAATATATAGAGCCCTTCCAACCTTTACCCCAAATCTCAACTATACACTTATACTTTGCTGAGGTCCTATGATCCCCCTGAACTATTTTAAACTGGAATTATTACCCCCCTGAACTATTTTAAAGTGGAATTATTACCCCCTCAAAAATTGACAACCAGTCATTTTGGCATGTGGTGTGATGCACGCGCTGCCACGTCATGCCACGTCATTGTCACATCATTTTTTACTCTAAAAAAATTAATTATTTAACACTATTATTTTCCTTTTTCTTCCCCTTTCCCATTTTGCTCCATTTTCTTCTTCAACTCACTTTCATCTTCTTGGGTCAAAAAAAATCTTGGGGAAAGAAATAGCGGATTAATGAGTGTGTAATGGAGGATAAATTCTCCTCAAAGATTTTCATTTCTTTTTGTTCAAGATCGCCATTAATGGCGAGTTCTTCCCCATTGTGGAAATTCAAAGCTTTGAGCTCGCCATTAATGACGGATCTTGAGCAAAAATAAAGAAAATTGGAGAAATGGGTTGAAAATTATACGTGTGTTATGTTGGAAATTATACATGGCATTGTGGAAATTCAAAGCTTTAAACTCGTCATTAATGGCGATCTTAAGCAAAAAGAGAGGAAATCGAAGTTCTTAAATTTTTGCAGGTTTTTTGAATCGGAGTTCCTTATATTCCTCATTCAAGAATTCATTAACCAGAGAAATCTTATTGTTTCCTTTGTTCAAGTGTTTCTTGGTTTCGGTAATAACATTTTTCAAATTATCAAAAAACACCATTAATGGGAATTTGGAGATGAGAAAGATGAAGAACTCCATTAATGAGTTCTTGAATTTTTGTTTTGAAAAAAGAGAAGAAGAAGAAGACATGATGTGGCAATTATAATTCATTAAGAAAAAGTAATAATTAAAATATTTATTATATTATTAAAAATAATAATATGGAAATCAAAAAATAAAGAATTTTACGTGAAATGGACTCAGTTGACGTGCTCATGGGCGGTGTAGTCACGTCCGTTGACACTTCAGCAACTGAGAGGGTAATAAATTCGGTAAAAATAAGTTTAGGGGGTAATAGGTCACCTTTAAAGGTTGAGTGTGTAGTTGAGATTTCGACTAAAGGTTGGGGGGGTAATAGACCATTTTTCGAATATATATATATATATATAGAGAGAGAGAGAGAGAGGGGGGGGGGGGGGGGTAAGCTGGTCAAGGTCATCCTGCTAGCTTGTCGCCTTTCACCTGCTTCGTTCGTGATTTTATTGTATCATTCCTAATTAATTATTATATGTCATTATGTATTTAAAAATTAATAATATTTATTAAAACAATAATATAGACATTTATGACATGTCTGCTTTCACTGCTTCAATCGTGATTTTACTATTTCACACCTGATTAATTATTTAAATTATTAAAATAGATAAAAAATGATGAATTAACTATTGATGTTTAAATTAACTTGACATCCTATATGAGATCCACTTAAATTTTTTTCACAATTATTTTTTATAGTAATTTTGCTATATCATTTTTAATAAGTTATTATGAGTAATTTAAGACATTTATTTTACTACTTCAATCATGATATTTGATTGACTGTCAAAAATATATGTGTCACTTAAATTGGAATAGAAGAAAAAGTATTATAAATTACAATAATAAAAAATTTAAGTTATTTTAAAAATATAATTGACTATTAATACCACAAAAATTGTACAAAGTGAGTATTGTTATTTACAATAGCTAACAACTTAAAATAGTAAATTAAAATGTCAAAAAATATTATAAATTATAATAACTATCAGCTTAAAATATCTATAAACACATTAAAAATATAATTGATTATCTAAATTTTATTTGTATCACATAAATTGAACATATATTGTTAATATACTATATAGAAGTGCGATAAAGTAGACATCTCTTCATCGGCGTTTTTGCTTGTTCCGTGGTTTTACTATATTATCTTTAATTAATTATTATATGTTATTTACGCATTAAAAGTTAATAATATTTAATAAAAAATAAAATAAGTATTTATGACATGCCTGCTTTAGCTGCTTCAACAATAATTTTATTATTTCACCACTAATTATTTAAGTCATTTAAGTAATAAAAAAATTAGTAATATTTAATAAAAAGATAAAATAGATAAAAACTGATAAATTAACTATTTATGTTTTAAATTAACTTGAAAACTTATATGAGGCTCACATAAATTTTTTCACAACTATTTTATATAGTTATTTTGCTATATTACTTCTAATAAGATATTATGAATAATTTAAGGCATGTTTATTTTGCTACTTCAATCGTGATATTTGGTTGACTGTTGAAATTATGTGTCACTTAAATTAAAATAGAATAAAAAGTACTATAAATCATAATAATTAAAATTTAAATTATTTTAAAAATATAACTGACTATCAATATCACAAAAATTTGGACAAGGAGAGTATTATTAATTATAATAGCTAACAACTTAAAATAGTAAATTACAATGCAAAAAAAGTATTATAAATTACAATAATTAACAACTTAAAATATCTAAAAAAATATTAAAAATATAATTACTTATTTAAATTTTATTTATGTCATATAAATTGATACAAGAAAATAATATATATTGGGTCCGTCCTAGCACGAGCCTTTCGATATCTAGTATATATATAATTACCTTTGAATATATGTGTATACTAAAATACAACTATAGTCTGCGTACGTATGTTTAAAACTAAGAAAAATATTCAAAAAATATTGTAAGATAATGAACAAAACAGTATAGTACGACACTTACAGAGTCTGTCCACGACTGATCAGGACCACCCATAATGTAGAATCAATTCTTGTCTTCAACTGATAAAACTCCAAAATGAATAATTGGTATGCTTGACTTGTTCCTCCTGTAATGTTTCTCTTTGCCGTTTCTGTATATTCGTTAAATATAATACTTTGTCATGAATGCAAAAAATAAAGGAATATTACAATTAAGTTGGACCTATATACCTCTTTGCATGATATTTAAGAAGGTCCTCTGAAAGCCACTGCAATAACTAATTGGTAACATTACTGTCTTCTACACCATGAATTAAATGAGATATAAAATGAAGCGTCTAAGTGAATGATTTTTGTTGCGTTGATGAGCTATCTTTATTATTACGACATGCAAAAATGTATAAAGATAATTAAACAAATATAAATGAATAATATATTGTATAAAATACAAATACAGAATGCATTAGCCAGTATAAAAAAACCAGATATTACATTTTAAATACATAAAGAAAACATATTAAAATATAAAAGAAAGTATTTAAGAGTACTCACTAACTGCTGAACCGAATTTCATTGTGTATGTTTATTCCTTGAATCTAGACGGTTACCTAATCCTTGAAACATGAATAGGGGTTTGTAGAGTTTGTTCTACAAGATTTGTCAATGGATGTACAATGATGCTTCTTTCAAGATTCACATAAACATTGAGACCAGGTAGACTATGCAACGGAGTTATTTTACTTATCCAAGTATGTTTTCTCTACATCATGTCTTGATGTATTTGCACTCATTTTTGCAGCTTTTTTTGTGTTTTATATAAAATGTATAAACAATTTATAATGTTGCAACAATTGTAAATGAAATAAATTACAACATACATGTGTTCGGTATACCATGGACTCGTCTTGAACACCCGAATTAGGGTGTATGTAATTTAGATTAATGCTTGTAAGCAACTCATCGGGAATTGTGAATTGAGAATCGGATATACGTGGTTCACCCTTCTTCCATCAACCTATTTTGTGGTTTATAAAACATGTTGAAACAAATTATAATGCTGCAACATTTGTAAATGAACTAAAATACAACATACATATATTCAGCATATCGGTGAATTAGATGCATCTTTTGATTTATGCACATCGATATCGATTTTGTCCTTTCATACACATAAACAAGCAAACGAATAAAATAATATTCAACTATATCTATATATATCACAAATATAAAAAAAATAAAAAATTACCAAAACATCATCAATGTTCTTTTTAGACATATCCATCAAAATGAGATTGCCATTTTCTTTGAATTCTTCGGGAACCTATTTTGAAAGATAAACAGTTACCACATGTACAATTGTTATTAGATCAAGATAAATTACAAATGTATATACAAAGTAAAATGCATATGCATGTACACAAATAGTTACCAATGTGCCTTCAATATTCTTATCAAAATCATGCACCAGAGTGGGAGTGAATTGATGGGGTGGGGTGATGTATTTACTTCAGCATCATCTATATATGGCTTGTCAGATTCTTTGTCTTGAGCTTATTTCTTCGCATACAAAAATATAAATACATATCAAGAGTTAACTGACATATACATACTGGCATTGCATATGTATATATGATTATATATATTGATGTGTGAAAAAATACATATATACGCTACATTGTATATATTCAAATACAAAAATACATATAAACACAACATATGTATTTAATAATTATTGATTAAAAAAGAAATGTTGAACCTTGCTCTCTTTGATTGCATTCATTATCAGATCAAACTTTATTTCTACTAGGTTACGAATGACATTCAACACTTGATGAACCTGTTTCCAAACAAAAACGATCAGAGAATAAAAAAAATACATATGTATTAATGACAAATTACCTCATCACGAAACATTTCAAAGACTTTCTTAGAAACATCTTCATCTTCAGAACCGAAACAAGACAGAACAACTGATTGAACTGGAATAAATTTTTTACTTGCTGTCTGATTTATGTCTTTCCTATTTGAAGCTAAGGTAGCTCGAGTTTGAATCGGTTTAAAAATTGATGTCTTCACAATAGGAAACTTTGTAGCACGAGGTGGTGGAATCCTTTTTGGTGTATGCTCATCAATAACTTTAGGTTGTTGCTTCAGTTTTTTCTTGGCTGGTGAAGTTGATGAATCACCCTTATGTTTTTGTTTTGTGCTTGAATACTTTTGTGGAAGTGGGGTTCCTGAAAATCATCATCTAAATCAACAACTTCTTTATGATGTCTAGCTGTAGCTACAACCTCCTTGGGTATTTGGAAGGATGAAATTTCCTTTCGTGTTATCTTAATATTCTTAAAAACAACCTACAATACATAAGTTTTATATTTCAAAAACTGAAAACTAATTTAGTTATTTAAATAGAATGACATTATGAACATATACAAATGACATTATGAACAGGTTTATCTTTAAAAAAATACATATGCAGTGACTAAATGTATTTTGTATATGAAAATATACGAAATCAGTATATGTATTTACAAACTAATCAACTTCACAAAATAAAATTAAACAGGGAGACTAACCTTGTCATGTTTTTCATCAAACATACTTTTCATGAGAGATTCAAATCGTGGACGAGGTGCATTTATCTTTAAATTCAAAAGTCATGAAATTTGATTGTCCACCTTGAAAGCAACATTCCGAGGAACATTAGAACAACACTCATACAACCATACTTGAATGACAAGTGTCATTCCATGGAGCAAATAAATTTTTTCTTTTGCTTTCAACTGTTTGTTTAAACTTTTAGCTAATTTCTCAAATACAACAGATCCCCAAGGATAATCCTTATAGCGATTACTCTCAATCAAATTGAAATGGAGGCGTGAAATAACTACAGTATCAACAGACGATAATAAAAATGTGTGAATAAAATACAGAATAGCAAACTTCACAACATCTTTATCATTTTCCTTCTCCCATATTTTGCCCAACATAGCTACAAATAAGTCTCTATTCTATATAGAACTGATACCATCAAAATATTGCTAAATTATTCTGTTTGGTACCTCCTCATCAAAAACAAAATCATCCTTATTTGAAATATAATTTAAACCGATAATCACGACAAACTCTCTCGGACTGAAATGAAGAACTATGTTATTTGCCCGAATGATTATGACACTTGTAGAACTTTTCTTAGTCTCAAGTGATATAATACATCTATCTAATTGCACTTGAACTACACAATTCTTCTTCTTCATGTAGACACCAAATATACTCTTAAGGCGAAAATTTTTGTACTGCTCTTTCGATAACATTATCTTAATACGTTCTTCAATGTCATTGATCGTGTGGCATCCTATATGTGGTGCAAACTATGAAAGTTTCTTGCCATGAATATTTGATCACGTAGCACCTAGAAATCAAAAAAATAATTGAAATCTATATTATTAAAATACATACTATGCATATATTTTCTACATCATACATATTACATTACAACAAAAAATAAAATAAACTCAAATATATTTACAAAATACATATCATATTCATATTGAATAGAAAATACAACATATCTAATATATATCTTAACATTAAAAAATACAGTTACATATCTAAACAATGCTACATTTATATTTTCTAAATTCATCATACATATTACATTACAACAAATACATATATCACTTCATATGTATTTTCAGGATACATTTTGGTCCAACTTATATGTTATCAAATATAAAAATATATAAATAAACTTATATGTATTTACAAAATAGATATTATTGCCATAATGAATAACAAATATAACTGCATATCAAATACATATCTCAGTATTAATAAATACAAATATATATCTAAATGATACCAAATACATATTTTAACATTAACAAATACAAATTACATATCTTAACAGTAATAAATACATATTTTAACAGTAATAACTACAATTTCATATCGTAACAGTAACTAAAAATAAATATTCTCATAATCAAATTTATATAAAAAATACATATATCTACAAATTATCCATAATCTAGAAACATACAAATACAAAATACCTACTCTATCTTCTTTGGATTCATAATCAGATGAATTTTGATCAAAAGTATTTGGTATTTTCCTTGATTCTCCCTTTTAGTTTGACTTTCTTTTTTTCATAGATTTTTTACATTTTTTGAAATTTTGAAGATGAAGGTTTTCTCAATGCTTTTCATTTCATGATTTTCACAATCTTCTCCGAATTGTTACGATGCTTCGATCTCACCTCTTCTTTGCTAACTTCTCTATTCATTGAATAGGGATAGAAATCAACTTAATATCTTCATGTTGTGTTAAACCAAGACTAAATGATGGTAGTTCATTAGAAACTAAATTCACTGGTGATATACATCTAATTAAACTTCTACGTTAAGTGTGTTCTGCCATTATAACAGACCTTTACAATCTTTCAACAAAAAAATTCATCCCCCCTCTTTCCTAAAAAATGAAGAAGAAGATTAAAGAAATTTTTTTGAAAAAATATAAAATATATAAATTATATGGAAGAGATAACATGCAAAAACTGTAAATATCAACTTACCTTATTTGATGGAGCACAATGTTTATC